>NW_027206820.1:0-262669 GCF_032191515.1 Phaenicophaeus curvirostris
CCGCCCCTCTTTGCCCTTGTCCGCCCCTCTTTGCCCTTGTCCGCCCCTCTTTGCCCTTGTCCGCCCCTCTTTGCCCTTGTCCGCCCCTCTTTGCCCTTGTCCGCCCCTCTTTGCCCTTGTCCGCCCCTCTTTGCCCTTGTCCGCCCCTCTTTGCCCTTGTCCGCCCCTCTTTGCCCTTGTCCGCCCCTCTTTGCCCTTGTCCGCCCCTCTTTGCCCTTGTCCGCCCCTCTTTGCCCTTGTCCGCCCCTCTTTGCCCTTGTCCGCCCCTCTTTGCCCTTGTCCGCCCCTCTTTGCCCTTGTCCGCCCCTCTTTGCCCTTGTCCGCCCCTCTTTGCCCTTGTCCGCCCCTCTTTGCCCTTGTCCGCCCCTCTTTGCCCTTGTCCGCCCCTCTTTGCCCTTGTCCGCCCCTCTTTGCCCTTGTCCGCCCCTCTTTGCCCTTGTCCGCCCCTCTTTGCCCTTGTCCCGTATTCTCCGCACTTGTCCGCCCCTCTTTGCCCTTGTCCGCCCCTCTTTGCCCTTGTCCGCCCCTCTTTGCCCTTGTCCGCCCCTCTTTGCCCTTGTCCGCCCCTCTTTGCCCTTGTCCGCCCCTCTTTGCCCTTGTCCGCCCCTCTTTGCCCTTGTCCGCCCCTCTTTGCCCTTGTCCGCCCCTCTTTGCCCTTGTCCGCCCCTCTTTGCCCTTGTCCGCCCCTCTTTGCCCTTGTCCGCCCCTCTTTGCCCTTGTCCGCCCCTCTTTGCCCTTGTCCGCCCCTCTTTGCCCTTGTCCGCCCCTCTTTGCCCTTGTCCGCCCCTCTTTGCCCTTGTCCGCCCCTCTTTGCCCTTGTCCGCCCCTCTTTGCCCTTGTCCGCCCCTCTTTGCCCTTGTCCGCCCCTCTTTGCCCTTGTCCGCCCCTCTTTGCCCTTGTCCGCCCCTCTTTGCCCTTGTCCGCCCCTCTTTGCCCTTGTCCGCCCCTCTTTGCCCTTGTCCGCCCCTCTTTGCCCTTGTCCGCCCCTCTTTGCCCTTGTCCGCCCCTCTTTGCCCTTGTCCGCCCCTCTTTGCCCTTGTCCGCCCCTCTTTGCCCTTGTCCGCCCCTCTTTGCCCTTGTCCGCCCCTCTTTGCCCTTGTCCGCCCCTCTTTGCCCTTGTCCGCCCCTCTTTGCCCTTGTCCGCCCCTCTTTGCCCTTGTCCGCCCCTCTTTGCCCTTGTCCGCCCCTCTTTGCCCTTGTCCCGTATTCTCCGCACTTGTCCGCCCCTCTTTGCCCTTGTCCGCCCCTCTGTGCCCTTGTCCGCCCCTCTGTGCCCTTGTCCGCCCCTCTGTGCCCTTGTCCGCCCCTCTGTGCCCTTGTCCCGTATTCTCCGCACTTGTCCGCCCCTCTTTGCCCTTGTCCGCCCCTCTTTGCCCTTGTCCGCCCCTCTTTGCCCTTGTCCGCCCCTCTTTGCCCTTGTCCGCCCCTCTTTGCCCTTGTCCGCCCCTCTTTGCCCTTGTCCCGTATTCTCCGCACTTGTCCGCCCCTCTTTGCCCTTGTCCCGTATTCTCCGCACTTGTCCGCCCCTCTTTGCCCTTGTCCGCCCCTCTTTGCCCTTGTCCGCCCCTCTTTGCCCTTGTCCGCCCCTCTTTGCCCTTGTCCGCCCCTCTTTGCCCTTGTCCGCCCCTCTTTGCCCTTGTCCGCCCCTCTTTGCCCTTGTCCGCCCCTCTTTGCCCTTGTCCGCCCCTCTTTGCCCTTGTCCGCCCCTCTTTGCCCTTGTCCGCCCCTCTTTGCCCTTGTCCGCCCCTCTTTGCCCTTGTCCGCCCCTCTTTGCCCTTGTCCGCCCCTCTTTGCCCTTGTCCGCCCCTCTTTGCCCTTGTCCGCCCCTCTTTGCCCTTGTCCGCCCCTCTTTGCCCTTGTCCGCCCCTCTTTGCCCTTGTCCGCCCCTCTTTGCCCTTGTCCCGTATTCTCCGCACTTGTCCGCCCCTCTGTGCCCTTGTCCGCCCCTCTGTGCCCTTGTCCGCCCCTCTGTGCCCTTGTCCGCCCCTCTGTGCCCTTGTCCGCCCCTCTGTGCCCTTGTCCCGTATTCTCCGCACTTGTCCGCCCCTCTTTGCCCTTGTCCGCCCCTCTTTGCCCTTGTCCGCCCCTCTTTGCCCTTGTCCGCCCCTCTTTGCCCTTGTCCGCCCCTCTTTGCCCTTGTCCGCCCCTCTTTGCCCTTGTCCGCCCCTCTTTGCCCTTGTCCGCCCCTCTTTGCCCTTGTCCGCCCCTCTTTGCCCTTGTCCGCCCCTCTTTGCCCTTGTCCGCCCCTCTTTGCCCTTGTCCGCCCCTCTTTGCCCTTGTCCCGTATTCTCCGCACTTGTCCGCTCCTCTGTGCCCTTGTCCGCCCCTCTGTGCCCTTGTCCGCCCCTCTGTGCCCTTGTCCGCCCCTCTGTGCCCTTGTCCGCCCCTCTGTGCCCTTGTCCGCCCCTCTGTGCCCTTGTCCGCCCCTCTGTGCCCTTGTCCCGTATTCTCCGCACTTGTCCGCCCCTCTTTGCCCTTGTCCGCCCCTCTTTGCCCTTGTCCGCCCCTCTTTGCCCTTGTCCGCCCCTCTTTGCCCTTGTCCCGTATTCTCCGCACTTGTCCGCCCCTCTTTGCCCTTGTCCCGTATTCTCCGCACTTGTCCGCCCCTCTTTGCCCTTGTCCCGTATTCTCCGCACTTGTCCGCCCCTCTTTGCCCTTGTCCGCCCCTCTTTGCCCTTGTCCGCCCCTCTTTGCCCTTGTCCGCCCCTCTTTGCCCTTGTCCGCCCCTCTTTGCCCTTGTCCGCCCCTCTTTGCCCTTGTCCGCCCCTCTTTGCCCTTGTCCGCCCCTCTTTGCCCTTGTCCGCCCCTCTTTGCCCTTGTCCGCCCCTCTTTGCCCTTGTCCGCCCCTCTTTGCCCTTGTCCGCCCCTCTTTGCCCTTGTCCGCCCCTCTTTGCCCTTGTCCGCCCCTCTTTGCCCTTGTCCGCCCCTCTTTGCCCTTGTCCGCCCCTCTTTGCCCTTGTCCGCCCCTCTTTGCCCTTGTCCGCCCCTCTTTGCCCTTGTCCGCCCCTCTTTGCCCTTGTCCGCCCCTCTTTGCCCTTGTCCGCCCCTCTTTGCCCTTGTCCGCCCCTCTTTGCCCTTGTCCGCCCCTCTTTGCCCTTGTCCGCCCCTCTTTGCCCTTGTCCGCCCCTCTTTGCCCTTGTCCGCCCCTCTTTGCCCTTGTCCGCCCCTCTTTGCCCTTGTCCGCCCCTCTTTGCCCTTGTCCGCCCCTCTTTGCCCTTGTCCGCCCCTCTTTGCCCTTGTCCGCCCCTCTTTGCCCTTGTCCGCCCCTCTTTGCCCTTGTCCGCCCCTCTTTGCCCTTGTCCGCCCCTCTTTGCCCTTGTCCGCCCCTCTTTGCCCTTGTCCGCCCCTCTTTGCCCTTGTCCGCCCCTCTTTGCCCTTGTCCGCCCCTCTTTGCCCTTGTCCGCCCCTCTTTGCCCTTGTCCGCCCCTCTTTGCCCTTGTCCGCCCCTCTTTGCCCTTGTCCGCCCCTCTTTGCCCTTGTCCGCCCCTCTTTGCCCTTGTCCGCCCCTCTTTGCCCTTGTCCGCCCCTCTTTGCCCTTGTCCGCCCCTCTTTGCCCTTGTCCGCCCCTCTTTGCCCTTGTCCGCCCCTCTTTGCCCTTGTCCGCCCCTCTTTGCCCTTGTCCGCCCCTCTTTGCCCTTGTCCGCCCCTCTTTGCCCTTGTCCCGTATTCTCCGCACTTGTCCGCCCCTCTTTGCCCTTGTCCCGTATTCTCCGCACTTGTCCGCCCCTCTTTGCCCTTGTCCGCCCCTCTTTGCCCTTGTCGCGTATTCTCCGCACTTGTCCGCCCCTCTGCCCTTGTCCGCCCCTCTTTGCCCTTGTCCGCCCCTCTTTGCCCTTGTCCGCCCCTCTTTGCCCTTGTCCGCCCCTCTTTGCCCTTGTCCGCCCCTCTTTGCCCTTGTCCGCCCCTCTTTGCCCTTGTCCGCCCCTCTTTGCCCTTGTCCGCCCCTCTTTGCCCTTGTCCGCCCCTCTTTGCCCTTGTCCGCCCCTCTTTGCCCTTGTCCGCCCCTCTTTGCCCTTGTCCGCCCCTCTTTGCCCTTGTCCGCCCCTCTTTGCCCTTGTCCGCCCCTCTTTGCCCTTGTCCGCCCCTCTTTGCCCTTGTCCGCCCCTCTTTGCCCTTGTCCGCCCCTCTTTGCCCTTGTCCGCCCCTCTTTGCCCTTGTCCGCCCCTCTTTGCCCTTGTCCGCCCCTCTTTGCCCTTGTCCGCCCCTCTTTGCCCTTGTCCGCCCCTCTTTGCCCTTGTCCGCCCCTCTTTGCCCTTGTCCGCCCCTCTTTGCCCTTGTCCGCCCCTCTTTGCCCTTGTCCGCCCCTCTTTGCCCTTGTCCGCCCCTCTTTGCCCTTGTCCGCCCCTCTTTGCCCTTGTCCGCCCCTCTTTGCCCTTGTCCGCCCCTCTTTGCCCTTGTCCGCCCCTCTTTGCCCTTGTCCGCCCCTCTTTGCCCTTGTCCCGTATTCTCCGCACTTGTCCGCCCCTCTTTGCCCTTGTCCCGTATTCTCCGCACTTGTCCGCCCCTCTTTGCCCTTGTCCCGTATTCTCCGCACTTGTCCGCCCCTCTTTGCCCTTGTCCCGTATTCTCCGCACTTGTCCGCCCCTCTTTGCCCTTGTCCGCCCCTCTTTGCCCTTGTCGCGTATTCTCCGCACTTGTCCGCCCCTCTGCCCTTGTCCACCCCTCTTTGCCCTTGTCCCGTATTCTCCGCACTTGTCCGCCCCTCTTTGCCCTTGTCCCGTATTCTCCGCACTTGTCCGCCCCTCTTTGCCCTTGTCCGCCCCTCTTTGCCCTTGTCCGCCCCTCTTTGCCCTTGTCCGCCCCTCTTTGCCCTTGTCCGCCCCTCTTTGCCCTTGTCCGCCCCTCTTTGCCCTTGTCCGCCCCTCTTTGCCCTTGTCCGCCCCTCTTTGCCCTTGTCCGCCCCTCTTTGCCCTTGTCCGCCCCTCTTTGCCCTTGTCCGCCCCTCTTTGCCCTTGTCCGCCCCTCTTTGCCCTTGTCCGCCCCTCTTTGCCCTTGTCCGCCCCTCTTTGCCCTTGTCCGCCCCTCTTTGCCCTTGTCCGCCCCTCTTTGCCCTTGTCCGCCCCTCTTTGCCCTTGTCCGCCCCTCTTTGCCCTTGTCCGCCCCTCTTTGCCCTTGTCCGCCCCTCTTTGCCCTTGTCCGCCCCTCTTTGCCCTTGTCCGCCCCTCTTTGCCCTTGTCCGCCCCTCTTTGCCCTTGTCCGCCCCTCTTTGCCCTTGTCCGCCCCTCTTTGCCCTTGTCCGCCCCTCTTTGCCCTTGTCCGCCCCTCTTTGCCCTTGTCCGCCCCTCTTTGCCCTTGTCCGCCCCTCTTTGCCCTTGTCCGCCCCTCTTTGCCCTTGTCCGCCCCTCTTTGCCCTTGTCCGCCCCTCTTTGCCCTTGTCCGCCCCTCTTTGCCCTTGTCCGCCCCTCTTTGCCCTTGTCCGCCCCTCTTTGCCCTTGTCCGCCCCTCTTTGCCCTTGTCCGCCCCTCTTTGCCCTTGTCCGCCCTCTTTGCCCTTGTCCGCCCCTCTTTGCCCTTGTCCGCCCCTCTTTGCCCTTGTCCGCCCCTCTTTGCCCTTGTCCGCCCCTCTTTGCCCTTGTCCGCCCCTCTTTGCCCTTGTCCGCCCCTCTTTGCCCTTGTCCGCCCCTCTTTGCCCTTGTCCGCCCCTCTTTGCCCTTGTCCGCCCCTCTTTGCCCTTGTCCGCCCCTCTTTGCCCTTGTCCGCCCCTCTTTGCCCTTGTCCGCCCCTCTTTGCCCTTGTCCGCCCCTCTTTGCCCTTGTCCGCCCCTCTTTGCCCTTGTCCGCCCCTCTTTGCCCTTGTCCGCCCCTCTTTGCCCTTGTCCGCCCCTCTTTGCCCTTGTCCGCCCCTCTTTGCCCTTGTCCCGTATTCTCCGCACTTGTCCGCCCCTCTTTGCCCTTGTCCGCCCCTCTTTGCCCTTGTCCGCCCCTCTTTGCCCTTGTCCCGTATTCTCCGCACTTGTCCGCCCCTCTTTGCCCTTGTCCGCCCCTCTTTGCCCTTGTCCGCCCCTCTTTGCCCTTGTCCGCCCCTCTTTGCCCTTGTCCGCCCCTCTTTGCCCTTGTCCGCCCCTCTTTGCCCTTGTCCGCCCCTCTTTGCCCTTGTCCGCCCCTCTGTGCCCTTGTCCGCCCCTCTGTGCCCTTGTCCGCCCCTCTGTGCCCTTGTCCGCCCCTCTGTGCCCTTGTCCGCCCCTCTGTGCCCTTGTCCGCCCCTCTGTGCCCTTGTCCGCCCCTCTGTGCCCTTGTCCGCCCCTCTGTGCCCTTGTCCGCCCCTCTGTGCCCTTGTCCCGTATTCTCCGCACTTGTCCGCCCCTCTTTGCCCTTGTCCGCCCCTCTTTGCCCTTGTCCGCCCCTCTTTGCCCTTGTCCCGTATTCTCCGCACTTGTCCGCCCCTCTTTGCCCTTGTCCGCCCCTCTTTGCCCTTGTCCGCCCCTCTTTGCCCTTGTCCGCCCCTCTTTGCCCTTGTCCGCCCCTCTTTGCCCTTGTCCGCCCCTCTTTGCCCTTGTCCGCCCCTCTTTGCCCTTGTCCGCCCCTCTTTGCCCTTGTCCGCCCCTCTGTGCCCTTGTCCGCCCCTCTGTGCCCTTGTCCGCCCCTCTGTGCCCTTGTCCGCCCCTCTGTGCCCTTGTCCGCCCCTCTGTGCCCTTGTCCGCCCCTCTGTGCCCTTGTCCGCCCCTCTGTGCCCTTGTCCCGTATTCTCCGCACTTGTCCGCCCCTCTTTGCCCTTGTCCGCCCCTCTTTGCCCTTGTCCGCCCCTCTTTGCCCTTGTCCCGTATTCTCCGCACTTGTCCGCCCCTCTTTGCCCTTGTCCGCCCCTCTTTGCCCTTGTCCGCCCCTCTTTGCCCTTGTCCGCCCCTCTTTGCCCTTGTCCGCCCCTCTTTGCCCTTGTCCGCCCCTCTTTGCCCTTGTCCGCCCCTCTTTGCCCTTGTCCGCCCCTCTTTGCCCTTGTCCGCCCCTCTTTGCCCTTGTCCGCCCCTCTTTGCCCTTGTCCGCCCCTCTTTGCCCTTGTCCGCCCCTCTTTGCCCTTGTCCGCCCCTCTCCGCACTTGTCCGCCCCTCTTTGCCCTTGTCCCGTATTCTCCGCACTTGTCCGCCCCTCTTTGCCCTTGTCCGCCCCTCTTTGCCCTTGTCCCGTATTCTCCGCACTTGTCCGCCCCTCTTTGCCCTTGTCCGGTATTCTGCAAACGTCTCCGCCCCTCTCTGCCCTTGTCGGCCCCTCTCTGCCCTTGTCGGCCCCTCTTTGCACATTTCTGCTTTTCTTTGCACTTGTTCACCTGTCCTTGCCCTTGTCCGATATTCCCCACACTTCTGCACCCCTCTTTGCCCTTGTCCGCCCCTCTTTGCCCTTGTCCGCCCCTCTTTGCCCTTGTCCGCCCCTCTTTGCCCTTGTCCGCCCCTCTTTGCCCTTGTCCGCCCCTCTTTGCCCTTGTCCGCCCCTCTTTGCCCTTGTCCGCCCCTCTTTGCCCTTGTCCTGTACTCGCCAGACTTGTCCGCCCCTCTTTGCCCTTGTCCTGTACTCGCCAGACTTGTCCGCCCCTCTTTGCCCTTGTCCTGTACTCGCCAGACTTGTCCGCCCCTCTTTGCCCTTGTCCTGTACTCGCCAGACTTGTCCGCCCCTCCTTGCCCTTGTCCGCCCCTCCTTGCCCTTGTCCGCCTCTCTTTGACAATGTCCCGTATTCTCCGCACTTGTCCGCCCCTCCTTGCCCTTGTCCGCCCCTCCTTGCCCTTGTCCGCCCCTCCTTGCCCTTGTCCGCCCCTCCTTGCCCTTGTCCGCCCCTCCTTGCCCTTGTCCGCCCCTCCTTGCCCTTGTCCGCCCCTCTTTGCCCTTGTTCGCCCCTCTTTGCCCTAGTACGCCCCCTTTGCCCTTGTTCGCCCGTCTTTCCCGTTGTCCGCTCCTCTTTGCCCTTTTCCGCCCCTCTTTGCCATTGTCCGACCTGCTTTGCCCTTGTCTGCCCATCTTTGCATTTGTCCAGCCCTCTTTGCTCTTGTCCCATATTCTCCGCACTTCCCCTTCCCTCTTTGCCCTTGTCCGGCCCTCTTTGCCCTTGTCCGGCCCTCTTTGCCCTTGTCCGGCCCTCTTTGCCCTTGTCCGGCCCTCTTTGCCCTTGTCCGGCCCTCTTTGCCCTTGTCCGGCCCTCTTTGCCCTTGTCCGGCCCTCTTTGCCCTTGTCCGGCCCTCTTTGCCCTTGTCCGGCCCTCTTTGCCCTTGTCCGGCCCTCTTTGCCCTTGTCCGGCCCTCTTTGCCCTTGTCCGGCCCTCTTTGCCCTTGTCCGGCCCTCTTTGCCCTTGTCCGGCCCTCTTTGCCCTTGTCCGGCCCTCTTTGCCCTTGTCCGGCCCTCTTTGCCCTTGTCCGGCCCTCTTTGCCCTTGTCCGGCCCTCTTTGCCCTTGTCCGGCCCTCTTTGCCCTTGTCCGGCCCTCTTTGCCCTTGTCCGGCCCTCTTTGCCCTTGTCCGGCCCTCTTTGCCCTTGTCCGGCCCTCTTTGCCCTTGTCCGGCCCTCTTTGCCCTTGTCCGGCCCTCTTTGCCCTTGTCCGGCCCTCTTTGCCCTTGTCCGGCCCTCTTTGCCCTTGTCCGGCCCTCTTTGCCCTTGTCCGGCCCTCTTTGCACTTACCGCCTATTCTCCGCAATTGTCAAACCCTCTTTGCCCTTGTCCGCTCCTCTTTGCCCTTGTCCCGTATTCTCCGAACTTATCCTCCCCACTTTGCCCTTGTCCTCCCCCCTTGCACTTGTCCGCCCCTCTTTGCCCTTGTCTGCCCATCTTTGTCCTTGTCCGCCCCTCTTTGCCCTTGTCTGCCCATCTTTGTCCTTGTCCGCCCCTCTTGCCCTTGTCCACCCCACTTTACCCTTGTCCTGTATTCTCCGCACTTGTCCATCCCTCCTTGCACTTGTCCCATATTCTCTGCCCTTGTCCGCCCCTCTCTGCCCTTGTCCGCCCCTCTTTGCCCTTGTCCCGTATCCTCCGTACTTGTCCGCCCCTCTTGGCCTTTGTCCCGTATCCTCCGCACTTGTCCGCCCCTCTTTGCCCTTGTCCGCCCCTCTTTGCCCTTGTCCGCCCCTCTTTGCCCTTGTCCGCCCCTCTTTGCCCTTGTCCGCCCCTCTTTGCCCTTGTCCGCCCCTCTTTGCCCTTGTCCGCCCCTCTTTGCCCTTGTCCGCCCCTCTTTGCCCTTGTCCGCCCCTCTTTGCCCTTGTCCGCCCCTCTTTGCCCTTGTCCGCCCCTCTTTGCCCTTGTCCGCCCCTCTTTGTCCTTTTCCGGTGTTCTCCGCCCTTGTCCGCCCCTCTTTGCACTTGTCCCGTATTCTCCGCACTTGTCCGCCCCTCTTTACCCTTGACCGCCCCTCTTTGCCCTTGTCCACCCCTCTTTGCACTTGTCCTGTGTTCTCCGTACTTCTCCGCCCCACTTTGCCCTTCTCCGACCCTCTTTGCTGTGGTCCGCCCCTCTTTGCCCTTGTCCCGTATTTTCCACACTTGTACGCTCTTCTTTGCCCTTGTCCAACACTCTTTGCACTTGTCCACCCCTCTTTGCCTTTGCCGCGTGTTCTCCACAATTGTCCTCTCCTCTTTGCCCTTGTCCGCCCCTCTTTGCCCTTGTCCGCCCCTCTTTGCCCTTGTCCGCCCCTCTTTGCCCTTGTCCGCCCCTCTTTGCCAATGTCTGCCCCTCTTTGCCCTTGTCCCGTATTCTCCACAATTGTCCGCCCCTCTTTGCCTTTGTCCGACCCTCTTTGCCCTTGTCCGCCCCTTTCGCAATTTTCCTCCCCTCTTTGCCCTTGTCCGCCCCTCTTTGCCATTGTCCCATATTCTCTCTTTTTGCCAAAATCGCATTATTAGGCGAAAGTAAGTTACAATTCAGTACCCTATCCTAAAGCTTGCTGTTAGGAGGGAATCTGCAGCTTGCAGTGAAAGCGCTTCCAGAGGGGAGTCTAATGAGGGCAAACATTTGATGGTAGCATCTTCCCTGCGGGAGATATTCTCTTTGCCAAAATCGCCTTTTTAGCCGCAGTTAAGTTACATTTCAGTACCCTATCCTCAAGCTTGCTGTTAGGAGGGAATCTGCAGCTTGAAGTGAATGCGCTTCCAGAGGGTAGTCTAACGAGGGCAAACATTTGATGGTAGCAGCTTCCCTGCGGGAGATACTCTCTTTGCCAAAATCGCATTATTAGGCGAAAGTAAGTTACAATTCAGTATCCTATCCTAAAGCTTGCTGTTGGGAGGGAATCTTCAGCTTGCAGTGAAAGCGCTTCCAGAGGGTAGTCTAATGAGGGCAAACATTTGATGGTAGCAGCTTCCCAGCGGGTGATAGTCTCTTTGCCAAAATCGCATTATTAGCCGCAGTTAAGTTACAATTCAGTAACCCTTCCTAAAGCTTGATGTTAGGAGGGAATCTGCAGCTTGCAGTCAAAGCGCTTCCAGAGGGGAGTCTAATGAGGGCAAACATTTGATGGTAGCAGCTTCCCTGCGGGAGATACTCTCTTTGCCAAAACCGCATTATTAGACGCACTTAAGTTACAATTCAGTACCCTATCCTAAAGCTTGCTGTTAGGAGGGAATCTGCAGCTTGCAGTGAAAGCGCTTCCAGAGGGGAGTCTAATGAGGGCAAACATTTGATGGTAGCAGCTTCCCTGCGGGAGATACTCTCTTTGCCAAAATCGCTTTATTAGGCGAAAGTAAGTTACAATTCAGTACCCTATCCTAAAGCTTGCTGTTAGGAGGGAATCTGCAGCTTGCAGTGAAAGCGCTTCCAGAGGGGAGTCTAATGAGGGCAAACATTTGATGGTAACAGCTTCCCTGCGGGAGATATTCTCATTGCCAAAATCGCCTTATTAGCCGCAGTTAAGTTACAATTCAGTACCCTATCCTAAAGCTTGCTGTTAGGAGGGAATCTGCAGCTTGCAGTGAAAGCGCTTCCAGAGGGGAGTCTAATGAGGGCAAATATTTGATGGTAGCAGCTTCCCTGTGGGAGATACTCTCTTTGCCAAAATCGCATTATTACGCGAAAGTAAGATACAATTCAGTACCCTATCCTAAAGCTTGCTATTAGGAGGGAATCTGCAGCTTGCAGTGAAAGTGCTTCCAGAGGGGAGTCTAATGAGGGCAAACATTTGATGGTAGCAGCTTCCCTGCGGGAGATACTCTCTTTGCCAAAATCGCCTTATTAGGCGCATTTAAGTTACAATTCAGTACCCTATCCTAAAGCTTACTGTTAGGAGGGAATCTGCAGCTTGCAGTGAAAGCGCTTCCAGAGGGGAGTCTAATGAGGGCAAACATTTGATGGTAGCAGCTTCCCTGCGGGAGATAGTCTCTTTGCCAAAATCGCATTATTAGCCGCATTTAAGTTACAATTCAGTACCCTATCCTAAAGCTTGCTGTTAGGAGGGAATCTGCAGCTTGCAGTGAAAGCGCTTCCAGAGGGGAGTCTAATGAGGGCAAACATTTGATGGTAGCAGCTTCCCTGCGGGAGATACTCTCTTTGCAAAAATCGCATTATTAGACGCACTTAAGCTACAATTCAGTACCCTATCCTAAAGCTTGCTGTTAGGAGGGAATCTGCAGCTTGCGGTGAAAGCGCTTCCAGAGGGGAGTCTAATGAGGGCACACATTTGATGGTAGCAGCTTCCCTGCGGGAGATATTCTCTTTGACAAAACCGCATTTTTAGGCGAAAGTAAGTTACAATTCAGTACCCTATCCTAAAGCTTGCTGTTAGGAGGGAATCTGCAGCTTGCAGTGAAAGCGCTTCCAGAGGGGAGTCTAATGAGGGCAAATATTTGATGGTAGCAGCTTCCCTGCGGGAGATATTCTCTTTGCCAAAATCGCCTTATTAGCCGCAGTTAAGTTACAATTCAGTACCCTATCCTAAAGCTTGCTGTTAGGAGGGAATCTGCAGCTTGCAGTGAAAGCGCTTCCAGAGGGGAGTCTAATGAGGGCAAACATTTGATGGTAGCAGCTTCCCTGCGGGAGATATTCTCTTTGCAAAAACCGCATTAATAGGCGAAAGTAAGTTACAATTCAGTACCCTATCCTAAAGCTTGCTGTTAGGAGGGAATCTGCAGCTTGCAGTGAAAGCGCTTCCAGAGGGGAGTCTAATGAGGGCAAACATTTGATGGTAGCAGCTTCCCTGCGGGAGATACTCTCTTTGGCAAAATCGCATTATTACAATCAGTTAAGTTACAATTCAGTACAGTGTCCTACAGCTTGCTGTTAGGAGGGAATCTGCAGCTTGCAGTGAAAGCGCTTCCAGAGGGGAGTCTAATGAGGGCAAACATTTGATGGTAACAGCTTCCCTGCGGGAGATAGTCTCTTTGCCAAAATCGCATTATTAGGCGAAAGTAAGTTACAATTCAGTACCCTATCCTAAAGCTTGCTGTTAGGAGGGAATCTGCAGCTTGCAGTGAAAGCGCTTCCAGAGGGGAGTCTAATGAGGGCAAATATTTGATGGTAGCAGCTTCCCTGCGGGAGATAGTCTCTTTGCCAAAATCGCCTTATTAGGCGAAAGTAAGTTACAATTCAGTACCCTATGCTAAAGCTTGCTGTTAGGAGGGAATCTGCAGCTTGCAGTGAAAGCGCTTCCAGAGGGGAGTCTAATGAGGGCAAACATTTGATGGTAGCAGCTTCCCTGCGGGAGATACTCTCTTTGCCAAAATCGCATTATTAGTCGAAAGCAAGTTACAATTCAGTACAGTGTCCTACAGGTTGCTGTTAGGAGGGAATCTGCAGCTTGCAGTGAAAGCGCTTCCAGAGGGGAGTCTAATGAGGGCAAATATTTGATGGTAGCATCTTCCCTGCCGGAGCTATTCTCTTTGCCAAAATTGCCTTATTAGCCGCAGTTAAGATACAATTCAGTACCCTATCCTAGAGCTTGCTGTTAGGAGGGAATCTGCAGCTTGCAGTGAAAGCGCTTCCAGAGGGGAGTCTAATGAGGGCAAACATTTGATGGTAACAGCTTCCCTGTGGGAGATATTCTCTTTGCCAAAATCGCCTTTTTAGCCGCAGTTAAGTTACAATTCAGTACCCTATCCTACAGCTTGCTGTTAGGAGGGAATCTGCAGCTTGCAGTGAAAGCGCTTCCAGAGGGGAGTCTAATGAGGGCAAACATTTGATGGTAGCAGCTTCCCTGCGGGAGATATTCTCTTTGCCAAAATCGCATTATTAGGCGAAACTAAGATACAATGCAGTACACTATCCTAAAGCTTGCTGTTAGGAGGGAATCTGCAGCTTGCAGTGAAAGCGCTTCCAGAGGGGAGTCTAATGAGGGCAAGCATTTGATGGTAGCAGCTTCCCTGCGGGAGATACTCTCTTTGCCAAAATCGCATTATTAGGCGAAAGTAAGTTACAATTCAGGACCCTATCCTAAAGCTTGCTGTTAGGAGGGAATCTGCAGCTTGCAGTGAAAGCGCTTCCAGAGGGGAGTCTAATGAGGGCAAATATTTGATGGTAGCATCTTCCCTGCGGGAGCTATTCTCTTTGATAATATCGCCTTAGTCGCCGCAGTTAAGTTACAATTCAGTACCCTATCCTAAAGCTTGCTGTTAGGAGGGAATCTGCAGCT
This sequence comes from Phaenicophaeus curvirostris, assembly GCF_032191515.1. NCBI lineage: Eukaryota > Metazoa > Chordata > Aves > Cuculiformes > Cuculidae > Phaenicophaeus > Phaenicophaeus curvirostris. The sequence continues at coordinate 13,525 of NW_027206820.1, forward strand.
TGCAGTGAAAGCGCTTCCAGAGGGGAGTCTAATGAGGGCAAACATTTGATGGTAGAAGCTTCCCTGCGGGAGATACTCTCTTTGTCATAATCGCATTATTATGTGAAAGTAAGTTACAATTCAGTACCCTTTCCTAAAGCTTGCTGTTAGAAGGGAATCTGATGCTTGCAGTGAAAGCGCTTCCAGAGGGGAGTCTAATGAGGGCAAACATTTGATGGTAGCAGCTTCCCTGCGGGAGATACTCTCTTTGCCAAAATCGCATTATTAGGCGAAAGTAAGTTACAATTCAGTACCCTATCCTAAAGCTTGCTGTTAGGAGGGAATCTGCAGCTTGCAGTGAAAGCGCTTCCAGAGGGGAGTCTAATGAGGGCAAACATTTGATGGTAGCAGCTTCCCTGCGGGAGATAGTCTCTTTTCCAAAATCGCATTATTAGGCGAAAGTAAGTTACAATTCAGTACCCTATCCTAAAGATTGCTGTTAGGAGGGAATCTGCAGCTTGTAGTGAAAGCACTTCCAGAGGGGAGTCTAATGAGGGCAAACATTTGATTGTAGCAGCTTCCCTGCGGAAGATACTCTCTTTGCCATAATCGCATTTTTAGGCGAAAGTAAGTTACAATTCAGTACCCTATCCTAAAGCTTGTTGTTAGGAGGGAATCTGCAGCTTGCAGTGAAAGCGCTTCCAGAGGGGAGTATAATGAGGGAAACATTTGATGGTAGCAGCTTCCCTGCGGGAGATACTCTCTTTGCCAAAATCGCATTATTAGGCGAAAGTAAGATACAATTCAGTACACTATCCTAAAGCTTGCTGTTAGGAGGGAATCTGCAGCTTGCAGTGAAAGCGCTTCCAGAGGGGAGTCTAATGAGGGCAAACATTTGATGGTAGCAGCTTCCCTGCGGGAGATAGTCTCTTTTCCAAAATCGCATTATTAGGCGAAAGTAAGTTACAATTCAGTACCCTATCCTAAAGCTTGCTGTTAGGAGGGAATCTGCAGCTTGCAGTGAAAGCGCTTCCAGAGGGGAGTCTAATGAGGGGAAACATTTGATGGTAACAGCTTCCCTGCGGGAGATATTCTCTTTGCCAAAATCGCCTTATTAGACGCAGTTAAATTACAATTCAGTACAGTGTCCTACAGCTTGCTGTTAGGAGGGAATCTGCAGCTTGCAGTGAAAGCGCTTCCAGAGGGGAGTCTAATGAGGGCAAACATTTGATGGTAGCAGCTTCCCTGCGGGAGATACTCTCTTTGCAAAAACCGCATTAATAGGCGAAATTAAGTTACAATTCAGTACCCTATCCTAAAGCTTGCTGTTAGGAGGGAATCTGCAGCTTGCAGTGAAAGCGCTTCCAGAGGGGAGTGTAATGAGGGCAAACATTTGATGGTAGCAGCTTCCCTGCGGGAGATACTCTCTTTGCCAAAATCGCCTTATTAGGCGAAAGTAAGTTACAATTCAGTACCCTATGCTAAAGCTTGCTGTTAGGAGGGAATCTGCAGCTTGCAGTGAAAGCGCTTCCAGAGGGGAGTCTAATGAGGGCAAACATTTGATGGTAGCAGCTTCCCTGCGGGATATATTCTCTTTGCCATAATCGCATTATTAGGCGAAAGTAAGTTACAATTCAGTACCCTTTCCTAAAGCTTGCTGTTAGGAGGGAATCTGCAGCTTGCAGTGAAAGCGCTTCCAGAGGGGAGTCTAACGAGGGCAAACATTTGATGGTAGCAGCTTCCTTGCAGGATATACTCTCTTTTCCGAAATCGCATTATTAGCCGCAGTTAAGTTACAATTCAGTACCCTATCCTAAAGCTTGCTGTTAGGAGGGAATCTGCAGCTTGCAGTGAAAGCGCTTCCAGAGGGGAGTCTAATGAGGGCAAACATTTGATGGTAGCAGCTTCCCTGCGGGAGATACTCTCTTTGCAAAAATCGCATTATTAGACGCACTTAAGCTACAATTCAGTACCCTATCCTAAAGCTTGCTGTTAGGAGGGAATCTGCAGCTTGCGGTGAAAGCGCTTCCAGAGGGGAGTCTAATGAGGGCACACATTTGATGGTAGCAGCTTCCCTGCGGGAGATATTCTCTTTGACAAAACCGCATTTTTAGGCGAAAGTAAGTTACAATTCAGTACCCTATCCTAAAGCTTGCTGTTAGGAGGGAATCTGCAGCTTGCAGTGAAAGCGCTTCCAGAGGGGAGTCTAATGAGGGCAAATATTTGATGGTAGCAGCTTCCCTGCGGGAGATATTCTCTTTGCCAAAATCGCCTTATTAGCCGCAGTTAAGTTACAATTCAGTACCCTATCCTAAAGCTTGCTGTTAGGAGGGAATCTGCAGCTTGCAGTGAAAGCGCTTCCAGAGGGGAGTCTAATGAGGGCAAACATTTGATGGTAGCAGCTTCCCTGCGGGAGATATTCTCTTTGCAAAAACCGCATTAATAGGCGAAAGTAAGTTACAATTCAGTACCCTATCCTAAAGCTTGCTGTTAGGAGGGAATCTGCAGCTTGCAGTGAAAGCGCTTCCAGAGGGGAGTCTAATGAGGGCAAACATTTGATGGTAGCAGCTTCCCTGCGGGAGATACTCTCTTTGGCAAAATCGCATTATTACAATCAGTTAAGTTACAATTCAGTACAGTGTCCTACAGCTTGCTGTTAGGAGGGAATCTGCAGCTTGCAGTGAAAGCGCTTCCAGAGGGGAGTCTAATGAGGGCAAACATTTGATGGTAACAGCTTCCCTGCGGGAGATAGTCTCTTTGCCAAAATCGCATTATTAGGCGAAAGTAAGTTACAATTCAGTACCCTATCCTAAAGCTTGCTGTTAGGAGGGAATCTGCAGCTTGCAGTGAAAGCGCTTCCAGAGGGGAGTCTAATGAGGGCAAATATTTGATGGTAGCAGCTTCCCTGCGGGAGATAGTCTCTTTGCCAAAATCGCCTTATTAGGCGAAAGTAAGTTACAATTCAGTACCCTATGCTAAAGCTTGCTGTTAGGAGGGAATCTGCAGCTTGCAGTGAAAGCGCTTCCAGAGGGGAGTCTAATGAGGGCAAACATTTGATGGTAGCAGCTTCCCTGCGGGAGATACTCTCTTTGCCAAAATCGCATTATTAGTCGAAAGTAAGTTACAATTCAGTACAGTGTCCTACAGGTTGCTGTTAGGAGGGAATCTGCAGCTTGCAGTGAAAGCGCTTCCAGAGGGGAGTCTAATGAGGGCAAATATTTGATGGTAGCATCTTCCCTGCCGGAGCTATTCTCTTTGCCAAAATTGCCTTATTAGCCGCAGTTAAGATACAATTCAGTACCCTATCCTAGAGCTTGCTGTTAGGAGGGAATCTGCAGCTTGCAGTGAAAGCGCTTCCAGAGGGGAGTCTAATGAGGGCAAACATTTGATGGTAACAGCTTCCCTGTGGGAGATATTCTCTTTGCCAAAATCGCCTTTTTAGCCGCAGTTAAGTTACAATTCAGTACCCTATCCTACAGCTTGCTGTTAGGAGGGAATCTGCAGCTTGCAGTGAAAGCGCTTCCAGAGGGGAGTCTAATGAGGGCAAACATTTGATGGTAGCAGCTTCCCTGCGGGAGATATTCTCTTTGCCAAAATCGCATTATTAGGCGAAAGGAAGATACAATTCAGTACCCTATCCTAAAGCTTGCTGTTAGGAGGGAATCTGCAGCTTGCAGTGAAAGCGCTTCCAGAGGGGAGTCTAATGAGGGCAAGCATTTGATGGTAGCAGCTTCCCTGCGGGAGATACTCTCTTTGCCAAAATCGCATTATTAGGCGAAAGTAAGTTACAATTCAGGACCCTATCCTAAAGCTTGCTGTTAGGAGGGAATCTGCAGCTTGCAGTGAAAGCGCTTCCAGAGGGGAGTCTAATGAGGGCAAATATTTGATGGTAGCATCTTCCCTGCGGGAGCTATTCTCTTTGATAATATCGCCTTAGTCGCCGCAGTTAAGTTACAATTCAGTACCCTATCCTAAAGCTTGCTGTTAGGAGGGAATCTGCAGCTTGCAGTGAAAGCGCTTCCAGAGGGGAGTCTAATGAGGGCAAACATTTGATGGTAGAAGCTTCCCTGCGGGAGATACTCTCTTTGTCATAATCGCATTATTATGTGAAAGTAAGTTACAATTCAGTACCCTTTCCTAAAGCTTGCTGTTAGAAGGGAATCTGATGCTTGCAGTGAAAGCGCTTCCAGAGGGGAGTCTAATGAGGGCAAACATTTGATGGTAGCAGCTTCCCTGCGGGAGATACTCTCTTTGCCAAAATCGCATTATTAGGCGAAAGTAAGTTACAATTCAGTACCCTATCCTAAAGCTTGCTGTTAGGAGGGAATCTGCAGCTTGCAGTGAAAGCGCTTCCAGAGGGGAGTCTAATGAGGGCAAACATTTGATGGTAGCAGCTTCCCTGCGGGAGATAGTCTCTTTTCCAAAATCGCATTATTAGGCGAAAGTAAGTTACAATTCAGTACCCTATCCTAAAGATTGCTGTTAGGAGGGAATCTGCAGCTTGTAGTGAAAGCACTTCCAGAGGGGAGTCTAATGAGGGCAAACATTTGATTGTAGCAGCTTCCCTGCGGAAGATACTCTCTTTGCCATAATCGCATTTTTAGGCGAAAGTAAGTTACAATTCAGTACCCTATCCTAAAGCTTGTTGTTAGGAGGGAATCTGCAGCTTGCAGTGAAAGCGCTTCCAGAGGGGAGTATAATGAGGGAAACATTTGATGGTAGCAGCTTCCCTGCGGGAGATACTGTCTTTGCCAAAATCGCATTATTAGGCGAAAGTAAGATACAATTCAGTACACTATCCTAAAGCTTGCTGTTAGGAGGGAATCTGCAGCTTGCAGTGAAAGCGCTTCCAGAGGGGAGTCTAATGAGGGCAAACATTTGATGGTAGCAGCTTCCCTGCGGGAGATAGTCTCTTTTCCAAAATCGCATTATTAGGCGAAAGTAAGTTACAATTCAGTACCCTATCCTAAAGCTTGCTGTTAGGAGGGAATCTGCAGCTTGCAGTGAAAGCGCTTCCAGAGGGGAGTCTAATGAGGGGAAACATTTGATGGTAACAGCTTCCCTGCGGGAGATATTCTCTTTGCCAAAATCGCCTTATTAGACGCAGTTAAATTACAATTCAGTACAGTGTCCTACAGCTTGCTGTTAGGAGGGAATCTGCAGCTTGCAGTGAAAGCGCTTCCAGAGGGGAGTCTAATGAGGGCAAACATTTGATGGTAGCAGCTTCCCTGCGGGAGATACTCTCTTTGCAAAAACCGCATTAATAGGCGAAATTAAGTTACAATTCAGTACCCTATCCTAAAGCTTGCTGTTAGGAGGGAATCTGCAGCTTGCAGTGAAAGCGCTTCCAGAGGGGAGTGTAATGAGGGCAAACATTTGATGGTAGCAGCTTCCCTGCGGGAGATACTCTCTTTGCCAAAATCGCCTTATTAGGCGAAAGTAAGTTACAATTCAGTACCCTATGCTAAAGCTTGCTGTTAGGAGGGAATCTGCAGCTTGCAGTGAAAGCGCTTCCAGAGGGGAGTCTAATGAGGGCAAACATTTGATGGTAGCAGCTTCCCTGCGGGATATATTCTCTTTGCCATAATCGCATTATTAGGCGAAAGTAAGTTACAATTCAGTACCCTTTCCTAAAGCTTGCTGTTAGGAGGGAATCTGCAGCTTGCAGTGAAAGCGCTTCCAGAGGGGAGTCTAACGAGGGCAAACATTTGATGGTAGCAGCTTCCTTGCAGGATATACTCTCTTTTCCGAAATCGCATTATTAGCCGCAGTTAAGTTACAATTCAGTACCCTATCCTAAAGCTTGCTGTTAGGAGGGAATCTGCAGCTTGTAGTGAAAGCGCTTCCAGAGGGGAGTCTAATGAGGGCAAACATTTGATGGTAGCAGCTTCCCTGCGGGAGATAGTCTCTTTGCCAAAATCGCCGTATTAGCCGCAGTTAAGTTACAATTCAGTACCCTATCCTAAAGCTTGCTGTTAGGAGGGAATCTGCAGCTTGCAGTGAAAGCGCTTCCAGAGGGGAGTCTAATGAGGGCAAACATTTGATGGTAGCAGCTTCCTGCGGGAGATACTCTCTTTGCCAAAATCACATTATTAGACGCACTTAAGTTACAATTCAGTACAGTGTCCTACAGCTTGCTGTTAGGAGGGAATCTGCAGCTTGCAGTGAAAGCGCTTCCAGAGGGGAGTCTAATGAGGGCAAACATTTGATGGTAGCAGTTTCCCTGCGGAAGATATTCTCTTTGGAAAAACCGTATTAATAGGCGAAAGTAAGTTACAATTCAGTACCCTATCCTAAAGCTTGCTGTTAGGAGGGAATCTGCAGCTTGCAGTGAAAGCGCTTCCAGAGGGGAGTCTAATGAGGGCAAACATTTGATGGTAGCAGCTTCCCTGCGGGAGATACTCTCTTTGCCAAAATCGCATTATTAGGCGAAAGTAAGTTACAATTCAGTACCCTATGCTAAAGCTTGCTGTTAGGAGGGAATCTGCAGCTTGCAGTGAAAGCGCTTCCAGAGGGGAGTCTAATGAGGGCAAACATTTGATGGTAGCAGCTTCCCTGCGGGATGTATTCTCTTTGCCATAATCGCATTATTAGGCGGAAGTAAGTTACAATTCAGTACCCTATCCTAAAGCTTGCTGTTAGGAGGGAATCTGCAGCTTGCAGTGAAAGCGCTTCCAGAGGGGAGTCTAATGAGGGCAAACATTTGATGGTAGCAGCTTCCCTGCAGGATATACTCTCTCTTCCACTATAGCCTTATTAGCCGCAGTTAAGTTACAATTCAGTACCCTATCCTAAAGCTTGCTGTTAGGAGGGAATCTGCAGCTTGCAGTGAAAGCGCTTCCAGAGGGGAGTCTAATGAGGGCAAACATTTGATGGTAGCAGCTTCCCTGCGGGAGATAGTCTCTTTGCCAAAATCGCCTTATTAGCCGCAGTTAAGTTACAATTCAGTACCCTATCCTAAAGCTTGCTGTTAGGAGGGAATCTGCAGCTTGCAGTGAAAGCGCTTCCAGAGGGGAGTCTAATGAGGGCAAACATTTGATGGTAGCAGCTTCCCTGCGGGAGATACTCTCTTTGCCAAAATCGCATTATTTGGCGAAAGTAAGTTACAATTCAGTACACTATGCTAAAGCTTGCTGTTAGGAGGGAATCTGCAGCTTGCAGTGAAAGCGCTTCCAGAGGGGAGTCTAATGAGGGCAAATATTTGATGGTAGCAGCTTCCCTGCGGGAGATATTCTCTTTGCCATAATCGCATTATTAGGCGAAAGTAAGTTACAATTCAGTACCCTTTCCTAAAGCTTGCTGTTAGGAGGGAATCTGCAGCTTGCAGTGAAAGCGCTTCCAGAGGGGAGTCTAACGAGGGCAAACATTTGATGGTAGCAGCTTCCCTGCAGGATATACTCTCTTTTCCGAAATCGCCTTATTAGCCGCAGTTAAGTTACAATTCAGTACCCTATCCTAAAGCTTGCTGTTAGGAGGGAATCTGCAGCTTGCAGTGAAAGCGCTTCCAGAGGGGAGTCTAATGAGGGCAAACATTTGATGGTAGCAGCTTCCCTGCGGGAGATACTCTCTTTGCCAAAATCGCATTATTAGGCGAAAGTAAGTTACAATTCAGGACCCTATCCTAAAGCTTGCTGTTAGGAGGGAATCTGCAGCTTGCAGTGAAAGCGCTTCCAGAGGGGAGTCTAATGAGGGCAAACATTTGATGGTAGCAGCTTCCCTGCGGGAGATACTCTCTTTGCCAAAATCGCATTATTAGGCGAAAGTAAGTTACAATTCAGTACCCTATCCTAAAGCTTGCTGTTAGGAGGGAATCTGCAGCTTGCAGTGAAAGCGCTTCCAGAGGGGAGTCTAATGAGGGCAAACATTTGATGGTAGCAGCTTCCCTGCGGGAGATAGTCTCTTTGCCAAAATCTCATTATTAGGCGAAAGTAAGTTTCAATTCAGTACCCTATCCTAAAGCTTGCTGTTAGGAGGGAATCTGCAGCTTGCAGTGAAAGCGCTTCCAGAGGGGAGTCTAATGAGGGCAAACATTTGATGGTAGCAGCTTCCCTGCGGGAGATTCTCTCTTTGCTAAAATAGCATTATTAGGCGAAACTAAGATACAATGCAGTACCATATCCTAAAGCTTGCTGTTAGGAGGGAATCTGCAGCTTGCAGTGAAAGCGCTTCCAGAGGGGAGTCTAATGAGGGCAAACATTTGATGGTAGCAGTTTCCCTGCGGAAGATATTCTCTTTGGAAAAACCGCATTATTAGGCGAAAGTAAGTTACAATTCAGTACCCTATCCTAAAGCTTGCTGTTAGGAGGGAATCTGCAGCTTGCAGTGAAAGCGCTTCCAGAGGGGAGTCTAATGAGGGCAAACATTTGATGGAAGCAGCTTCCCTGCGGGAGATAGTCTCTTTGCCAAAATCGCATTATTAGGCGAAAGTAAGTTACAATTCAGTACCCTATGCTAAAGCTTGCTGTTAGGAGGGAATCTGCAGCTTGCAGTGAAAGCGCTTCCAGAGGGGAGTCTAATGAGGGCAAACATTTGATGGTAGCAGCTTCCCTGCGGGATGTATTCTCTTTGCCATAATCGCATTATTAGGCGGAAGTAAGTTACAATTCAGTACCCTATCCTAAAGCTTGCTGTTAGGAGGGAATCTGCAGCTTGCAGTGAAAGCGCTTCCAGAGGGGAGTCTAATGAGGGCAAACATTTGATGGTAGCAGCTTCCCTGCAGGATATACTCTCTCTTCCGCTATCGCCTTATTAGCCGCAGTTAAGTTACAATTCAGTACCCTATCCTAAAGCTTGCTGTTAGGAGGGAATCTGCAGCTTGCAGTGAAAGCGCTTCCAGAGGGGAGTCTAATGAGGGCAAACATTTGATGGTAGCAGCTTCCCTGCGGGAGATTCTCTCTTTGCTAAAATAGCATTATTAGGCGAAACTAAGATACAATGCAGTACCATATCCTAAAGCTTGCTGTTAGGAGGGAATCTGCAGCTTGCAGTGAAAGCGCTTCCAGAGGGGAGTCTAATGAGGGCAAACATTTGATGGTAGCAGTTTCCCTGCGGAAGATATTCTCTTTGGAAAAACCGCATTAATAGGCGAAAGTAAGTTACAATTCAGTACCCTATCCTAAAGCTTGCTGTTAGGAGGGAATCTGCAGCTTGCAGTGAAAGCGCTTCCAGAGGGGAGTCTAATGAGGGCAAACATTTGATGGTAGCAGCTTCCCTGCGGGAGATACTCTCTTTGCCAAAATCGCATTATTAGGCGAAAGTAAGTTACAATTCAGTACCCTATGCTAAAGCTTGCTGTTAGGAGGGAATCTGCAGCTTGCAGTGAAAGCGCTTCCAGAGGGGAGTCTAATGAGGGCAAACATTTGATGGTAGCAGCTTCCCTGCGGGATGTATTCTCTTTGCCATAATCGCATTATTAGGCGGAAGTAAGTTACAATTCAGTACCCTATCCTAAAGCTTGCTGTTAGGAGGGAATCTGCAGCTTGCAGTGAAAGCGCTTCCAGAGGGGAGTCTAATGAGGGCAAACATTTGATGGTAGCAGCTTCCCTGCAGGATATACTCTCTCTTCCGCTATCGCCTTATTAGCCGCAGTTAAGTTACAATTCAGTACCCTATCCTAAAGCTTGCTGTTAGGAGGGAATCTGCAGCTTGCAGTGAAAGCGCTTCCAGAGGGGAGTCTAATGAGGGCAAACATTTGATGGTAGCAGCTTCCCTGCGGGAGATAGTCTCTTTGCCAAAATCGCCTTATTAGCCGCAGTTAAGTTACAATTCAGTACCCTATCCTAAAGCTTGCTGTTAGGAGGGAATCTGCAGCTTGCAGTGAAAGCGCTTCCAGAGGGGAGTCTAATGAGGGCAAACATTTGATGGTAGCAGCTTCCCTGCGGGAGATACTCTCTTTGCCAAAATCGCATTATTTTGCGAAAGTAAGTTACAATTCAGTACCCTATGCTAAAGCTTGCTGTTAGGAGGGAATCTGCAGCTTGCAGTGAAAGCGCTTCCAGAGGGGAGTCTAATGAGGGCAAATATTTGATGGTAGCAGCTTCCCTGCGGGAGATATTCTCTTTGCCAAAATCGCATTATTAGGCGAAAGTAAGTTACAATTCAGTACCCTTTCCTAAAGCTTGCTGTTAGGAGGGAATCTGCAGCTTGCAGTGAAAGCGCTTCCAGAGGGGAGTCTAACGAGGGCAAACATTTGATGGTAGCAGCTTCCCTGCAGGATATACTCTCTTTTCCGAAATCGCATTATTAGCCGCAGTTAAGTTACAATTCAGTACCCTATCCTAAAGCTTGCTGTTAGGAGGGAATCTGCAGCTTGCAGTGAAAGCGCTTCCAGAGGGGAGTCTAATGAGGGCAAACATTTGATGGTAGCAGCTTCCCTGCGGGAGATAGTCTCTTTGCCAAAATCGCCTTATTAGCCGCAGTTAAGTTACAATTCAGTACCCTATCCTAAAGCTTGCTGTTAGGAGGGAATCTGCAGCTTGCAGTGAAAGCGCTTCCAGAGGGGAGTCTAATGAGGGCAAACATTTGATGGTAGCAGCTTCCCTGCGGGAGATACTCTCTTTGCCAAAATCGCATTATTTGGCGAAAGTAAGTTACAATTCAGTACCCTATGCTAAAGCTTGCTGTTAGGAGGGAATCTGCAGCTTGCAGTGAAAGCGCTTCCAGAGGGGAGTCTAATGAGGGCAAATATTTGATGGTAGCAGCTTCCCTGCGGGAGATATTCTCTTTGCCAAAATCGCATTATTAGGCGAAAGTAAGTTACAATTCAGTACCCTTTCCTAAAGCTTGCTGTTAGGAGGGAATCTGCAGCTTGCAGTGAAAGCGCTTCCAGAGGGGAGTCTAACGAGGGCAAACATTTGATGGTAGCAGCTTCCCTGCAGGATATACTCTCTTTTCCGAAATCGCATTATTAGCCGCAGTTAAGTTACAATTCAGTACCCTATCCTAAAGCTTGCTGTTAGGAGGGAATCTGCAGCTTGCAGTGAAAGCGCTTCCAGAGGGGAGTCTAATGAGGGCAAACATTTGATGGTAGCAGCTTCCCTGCGGGAGATACTCTCTTTGCCAAAATCGCCTTATTAGCCGCAGTTAAGTTACAATTCAGTACCCTATCCTAAAGCTTGCTGTTAGGAGGGAATCTGCAGCTTGCAGTGAAAGCGCTTCCAGAGGGGAGTCTAATGAGGGCAAACATTTGATGGTAGCAGCTTCCCTGCGGGAGATACTCTCTTTGCCAAAATCGCATTATTAGGCGAAAGTAAGTTACAATTCAGTACCCTATGCTAAAGCTTGCTGTTAGGAGGGAATCTGCAGCTTGCAGTGAAAGCGCTTCCAGAGGGGAGTCTAATGAGGGCAAACATTTGATGGTAGCAGCTTCCCTGCGGGATGTATTCTCTTTGCCATAATCGCATTATTAGGCGGAAGTAAGTTACAATTCAGTACCCTATCCTAAAGCTTGCTGTTAGGAGGGAATCTGCAGCTTGCAGTGAAAGCGCTTCCAGAGGGGAGTCTAATGAGGGCAAACATTTGATGGTAGCAGCTTCCCTGCAGGATATACTCTCTCTTCCGCTATCGCCTTATTAGCCGCAGTTAAGTTACAATTCAGTACCCTATCCTAAAGCTTGCTGTTAGGAGGGAATCTGCAGCTTGCAGTGAAAGCGCTTCCAGAGGGGAGTCTAATGAGGGCAAACATTTGATGGTAGCAGCTTCCCTGCGGGAGATAGTCTCTTTGCCAAAATCGCCTTATTAGCCGCAGTTAAGTTACAATTCAGTACCCTATCCTAAAGCTTGCTGTTAGGAGGGAATCTGCAGCTTGCAGTGAAAGCGCTTCCAGAGGGGAGTCTAATGAGGGCAAACATTTGATGGTAGCAGCTTCCCTGCGGGAGATACTCTCTTTGCCAAAATCGCATTATTTGGCGAAAGTAAGTTACAATTCAGTACCCTATGCTAAAGCTTGCTGTTAGGAGGGAATCTGCAGCTTGCAGTGAAAGCGCTTCCAGAGGGGAGTCTAATGAGGGCAAATATTTGATGGTAGCAGCTTCCCTGCGGGAGATATTCTCTTTGCCAAAATCGCATTATTAGGCGAAAGTAAGTTACAATTCAGTACCCTTTCCTAAAGCTTGCTGTTAGGAGGGAATCTGCAGCTTGCAGTGAAAGCGCTTCCAGAGGGGAGTCTAACGAGGGCAAACATTTGATGGTAGCAGCTTCCCTGCAGGATATACTCTCTTTTCCGAAATCGCATTATTAGCCGCAGTTAAGTTACAATTCAGTACCCTATCCTAAAGCTTGCTGTTAGGAGGGAATCTGCAGCTTGCAGTGAAAGCGCTTCCAGAGGGGAGTCTAATGAGGGCAAACATTTGATGGTAGCAGCTTCCCTGCGGGAGATACTCTCTTTGCCAAAATCGCCTTATTAGCCGCAGTTAAGTTACAATTCAGTACCCTATCCTAAAGCTTGCTGTTAGGAGGGAATCTGCAGCTTGCAGTGAAAGCGCTTCCAGAGGGGAGTCTAATGAGGGCAAACATTTGATGGTAGCAGCTTCCCTGCGGGAGATACTCTCTTTGCCAAAATCGCATTATTAGGCGAAAGTAAGTTACAATTCAGTACCCTATCCTAAAGCTTGCTGTTAGGAGGGAATCTGCAGCTTGCAGTGAAAGCGCTTCCAGAGGGGAGTCTAATGAGGGCAAACATTTGATGGTAGCAGCTTCCCTGCGGGAGATACTCTCTTTGCCAAAATCGCATTATTAGGCGAAAGTAAGTTACAATTCAGTACCCTATCCTAAAGCTTGCTGTTAGGAGGGAATCTGCAGCTTGCAGTGAAAGCGCTTCCAGAGGGGAGTCTAATGAGGGCAAACATTTGATGGTAGCAGCTTCCCTGCGGGAGATAGTCTCTTTGCCAAAATCGCATTATTAGGCGAAAGTAAGTTTCAATTCAGTACCCTATCCTAAAGCTTGCTGTTAGGAGGGAATCTGCAGCTTGCAGTGAAAGCGCTTCCAGAGGGGAGTCTAATGAGGGCAAACATTTGATGGTAGCAGCTTCCCTGCGGGAGATACTCTCTTTGCTATAATAGCATTATTAGGCGAAACTAAGATACAATGCAGTACCCTATCCTAAAGCTTGCTGTTAGGAGGGAATCTGCAGCTTGCAGTGAAAGCGCTTCCAGAGGGGAGTCTAATGAGGGCAAACATTTGATGGTAGCAGTTTCCCTGCGGAAGATATTCTCTTTGGAAAAACCGCATTATTAGGCGAAAGTAAGTTACAATTCAGTACCCTATCCTAAAGCTTGCTGTTAGGAGGGAATCTGCAGCTTGCAGTGAAAGCGCTTCCAGAGGGGAGTCTAATGAGGGCAAACATTTGATGGAAGCAGCTTCCCTGCGGGAGATAGTCTCTTTGCCAAAATCGCATTATTAGGCGAAAGTAAGATACAATTCAGTACCCTATCCTAAAGCTTGCTGTTAGGAGGGAATCTGCAGCTTGCATTGAAAGCGCTTCCAGAGGGGAGTCTAATGAGGGCAAACATTTCATGGTAATAGCTTCCCTGCGGGAGATATTCTCTTTGCCAAAATCTCCTTATTAGACGCAGTTAAGTTACAATTCAGTACAGTGTCCTACAGCTTGCTGTTAGGAGGGAATCTGCAGCTTGCAGTGAAAGCGCTTCCAGAGGGGAGTCTAATGAGGGCAAACATTTGATGGTAGCAGCTTCCCTGCGGGAGATATTCTCTTTGCAAAAACCGCATTAATAGGCGAAAGTAAGTTACAATTCAGTACCCTATCCTAAAGCTTGCTGTTAGGAGGGAATCTGCAGCTTGCAGTGAAAGCGCTTCCAGAGGGGAGTCTAATGAGGGCAAACATTTGATGGTAGCAGCTTCCCTGCGGGAGATACTCTCTTTGCCAAAATCGCATTATTAGGCGAAAGTAAGTTACAATTCAGTACCCTATCCTAAAGCTTGCTGTTAGGAGGGAATCTGCAGCTTGCAGTGAAAGCGCTTCCAGAGGGGAGTCTAATGAGGGCAAACATTTGATGGTAGCAGCTTCCCTGCGGGATGTATTCTCTTTGCCATAATCGCATTATTAGGCGAAAGTAAGTTACAATTCAGTACCCTATCCTAAAGCTTGCTGTTAGGAGGGAATCTGCAGCTTGCAGTGAAAGCGCTTCCAGAGGGGAGTCTAATGAGGGCAAACATTTGATGGTAGCAGCTTCCCTGCAGGATATACTCTCTCTTCCGATATCGCCTTATTAGCCGCAGTTAAGTTACAATTCAGTACCCTATCCTAAAGCTTGCTGTTAGGAGGGAATCTGCAGCTTGCAGTGAAAGCGCTTCCGGAGGGGAGTCTAATGAGGGCAAACATTTGATGGTAGCAGCTTCCCTGCGGGAGATAGTCTCTTTGACAAAATCGCCTTATTAGCCGCAGTTAAGTTACAATTCAGTACCCTATCCTAAAGCTTGCTGTTAGGAGGGAATCTGCAGCTTGCAGTGAAAGCGCTTCCAGAGGGGAGTCTAATGAGGGCAAACATTTGATGGTAGCAGCTTCCCTGCGGGAGATAGTCTCTTTGCCATAATCGCCTTATTAGCCGCAGTTAAGTTACAATTCAGTACCCTATCCTAAAGCTTGCTGTTAGGAGGGAATCTGCAGCTTGCAGTGAAAGCGCTTCCAGAGGGGAGTCTAACGAGGGCAAACATTTGATGGTAGCACCTTCCCTGCAGGATATACTCTCTTTTCCGAAATCGCCTTATTAGCCGCAGTTAAGTTACAATTCAGTACCCTATCCTAAAGCTTGCTGTTAGGAGGGAATCTGCAGCTTGCAGTGAAAGCGCTTCCAGAGGGGAGTCTAATGAGGGCAAACATTTGATGGTAGCAGCTTCCCTGCGGGAGATAGTCTCTTTGCCAAAATCGCCTTTTTAGCCGCAGTTAAGTTACAATTCAGTACCCTATCCTAAAGCTTGCTGTTAGGAGGGAATCTGCAGCTTGCAGTGAAAGCGCTTCCAGAGGGGAGTCTAATGAGGGCAAACATTTGATGGTAGGAGCTTCCCTGCAGGATATACTCTCTTTTCCGAAATCGCATTATTAGCCGCAGTTAAGTTACAATTCAGGACCCTATCCTAAAGCTTGCTGTTAGGAGGGAATCTGCAGCTTGCAGTGAAAGTGCTTCCAGAGGGGAGTCTAATGAGGGCAAACATTTGATGGTAGCAGCTTCCCTGCGGGAGATAGTCTCTTTGCCAAAATCGCATTATTAGGCGAAAGTAAGTCACCATTCAGTACCCTATCCTAAAGCTTGCTGTTAGGAGGGAATCTGCAGCTTGCAGTGAAAGCGCTTCCAGAGGGGAGTGTAATGAGGGCAAACATTTGATGGTAGCAGCTTCCCTGCGGGAGATACTCTCTTTGCCAAAATCGCCTTATTAGGCGAAAGGAAGTTACAATTCAGTACCCTATGCTAAAGCTTGCTGTTAGGAGGGAATCTGCAGCTTGCAGTGAAAGCGCTTCCAGAGGGGAGTCTAATGAGGGCAAACATTTGATGGTAGCAGCTTCCCTGCGGGATATATTCTCTTTGCCATAATCGCATTATTAGGCGAAAGTAAGTTACAATTCAGTACCCTTTCCTAAAGCTTGCTGTTAGGAGGGAATCTGCAGCTTGCAGTGAAAGCGCTTCCAGAGGGGAGTCTAACGAGGGCAAACATTTGATGGTAGCAGCTTCCTTGCAGGATATACTCTCTTTTCCGAAATCGCATTATTAGCCGCAGTTAAGTTACAATTCAGTACCCTATCCTAAAGCTTGCTGTTAGGAGGGAATCTGCAGCTTGTAGTGAAAGCGCTTCCAGAGGGGAGTCTAATGAGGGCAAACATTTGATGGTAGCAGCTTCCCTGCGGGAGATAGTCTCTTTGCCAAAATCGCCGTATTAGCCGCAGTTAAGTTACAATTCAGTACCCTATCCTAAAGCTTGCTGTTAGGAGGGAATCTGCAGCTTGCAGTGAAAGCGCTTCCAGAGGGGAGTCTAATGAGGGCAAACATTTGATGGTAGCAGCTTCCCTGCGGGAGATACTCTCTTTGCCAAAATCACATTATTAGACGCACTTAAGTTACAATTCAGTACAGTGTCCTACAGCTTGCTGTTAGGAGGGAATCTGCAGCTTGCAGTGAAAGCGCTTCCAGAGGGGAGTCTAATGAGGGCAAACATTTGATGGTAGCAGTTTCCCTGCGGAAGATATTCTCTTTGGAAAAACCGTATTAATAGGCGAAAGTAAGTTACAATTCAGTACCCTATCCTAAAGCTTGCTGTTAGGAGGGAATCTGCAGCTTGCAGTGAAAGCGCTTCCAGAGGGGAGTCTAATGAGGGCAAACATTTGATGGTAGCAGCTTCCCTGCGGGAGATACTCTCTTTGCCAAAATCGCATTATTAGGCGAAAGTAAGTTACAATTCAGTACCCTATGCTAAAGCTTGCTGTTAGGAGGGAATCTGCAGCTTGCAGTGAAAGCGCTTCCAGAGGGGAGTCTAATGAGGGCAAACATTTGATGGTAGCAGCTTCCCTGCGGGATGTATTCTCTTTGCCATAATCGCATTATTAGGCGGAAGTAAGTTACAATTCAGTACCCTATCCTAAAGCTTGCTGTTAGGAGGGAATCTGCAGCTTGCAGTGAAAGCGCTTCCAGAGGGGAGTCTAATGAGGGCAAACATTTGATGGTAGCAGCTTCCCTGCAGGATATACTCTCTCTTCCACTATAGCCTTATTAGCCGCAGTGAAGTTACAATTCAGTACCCTATCCTAAAGCTTGCTGTTAGGAGGGAATCTGCAGCTTGCAGTGAAAGCGCTTCCAGAGGGGAGTCTAATGAGGGCAAACATTTGATGGTAGCAGCTTCCCTGCGGGAGATAGTCTCTTTGCCAAAATCGCCTTATTAGCCGCAGTTAAGTTACAATTCAGTACACTATCCTAAAGCTTGCTGTTAGGAGGGAATCTGCAGCTTGCAGTGAAAGCGCTTCCAGAGGGGAGTCTAATGAGGGCAAACATTTGATGGTAGCAGCTTCCCTGCGGGAGATACTCTCTTTGCCAAAATCGCATTATTTGGCGAAAGTAAGTTACAATTCAGTACACTATGCTAAAGCTTGCTGTTAGGAGGGAATCTGCAGCTTGCAGTGAAAGCGCTTCCAGAGGGGAGTCTAATGAGGGCAAATATTTGATGGTAGCAGCTTCCCTGCGGGAGATATTCTCTTTGCCATAATCGCATTATTAGGCGAAAGTAAGTTACAATTCAGTACCCTTTCCTAAAGCTTGCTGTTAGGAGGGAATCTGCAGCTTGCAGTGAAAGCGCTTCCAGAGGGGAGTCTAACGAGGGCAAACATTTGATGGTAGCAGCTTCCCTGCAGGATATACTCTCTTTTCCGAAATCGCCTTATTAGCCGCAGTTAAGTTACAATTCAGTACCCTATCCTAAAGCTTGCTGTTAGGAGGGAATCTGCAGCTTGCAGTGAAAGCGCTTCCAGAGGGGAGTCTAATGAGGGCAAACATTTGATGGTAGCAGCTTCCCTGCGGGAGATACTCTCTTTGCCAAAATCGCATTATTAGGCGAAAGTAAGTTACAATTCAGGACCCTATCCTAAAGCTTGCTGTTAGGAGGGAATCTGCAGCTTGCAGTGAAAGCGCTTCCAGAGGGGAGTCTAATGAGGGCAAACATTTGATGGTAGCAGCTTCCCTGCGGGAGATACTCTCTTTGCCAAAATCGCATTATTAGGCGAAAGTAAGTTACAATTCAGTACCCTATCCTAAAGCTTGCTGTTAGGAGGGAATCTGCAGCTTGCAGTGAAAGCGCTTCCAGAGGGGAGTCTAATGAGGGCAAACATTTGATGGTAGCAGCTTCCCTGCGGGAGATAGTCTCTTTGCCAAAATCTCATTATTAGGCGAAAGTAAGTTACAATTCAGTACCCTATCCTAAAGCTTGCTGTTAGGAGGGAATCTGCAGCTTGCAGTGAAAGCGCTTCCAGAGGGGAGTCTAATGAGGGCAAACATTTGATGGTAGCAGCTTCCCTGCGGGAGATTCTCTCTTTGCTAAAATAGCATTATTAGGCGAAACTAAGATACAATGCAGTACCATATCCTAAAGCTTGCTGTTAGGAGGGAATCTGCAGCTTGCAGTGAAAGCGCTTCCAGAGGGGAGTCTAATGAGGGCAAACATTTGATGGTAGCAGTTTCCCTGCGGAAGATATTCTCTTTGGAAAAACCGCATTATTAGGCGAAAGTAAGTTACAATTCAGTACCCTATCCTAAAGCTTGCTGTTAGGAGGGAATCTGCAGCTTGCAGTGAAAGCGCTTCCAGAGGGGAGTCTAATGAGGGCAAACATTTGATGGAAGCAGCTTCCCTGCGGGAGATAGTCTCTTTGAAAAACCGCATTAATAGGCGAAAGTAAGTTACAATTCAGTACCCTATCCTAAAGCTTGCTGTTAGGAGGGAATCTGCAGCTTGCAGTGAAAGCGCTTCCAGAGGGGAGTCTAATGAGGGCAAACATTTGATGGTAGCAGCTTCCCTGCGGGAGATACTCTCTTTGCCAAAATCGCATTATTAGGCGAAAGTAAGTTACAATTCAGTACCCTATGCTAAAGCTTGCTGTTAGGAGGGAATCTGCAGCTTGCAGTGAAAGCGCTTCCAGAGGGGAGTCTAATGAGGGCAAACATTTGATGGTAGCAGCTTCCCTGCGGGATGTATTCTCTTTGCCATAATCGCATTATTAGGCGGAAGTAAGTTACAATTCAGTACCCTATCCTAAAGCTTGCTGTTAGGAGGGAATCTGCAGCTTGCAGTGAAAGCGCTTCCAGAGGGGAGTCTAATGAGGGCAAACATTTGATGGTAGCAGCTTCCCTGCAGGATATACTCTCTCTTCCGCTATCGCCTTATTAGCCGCAGTTAAGTTACAATTCAGTACCCTATCCTAAAGCTTGCTGTTAGGAGGGAATCTGCAGCTTGCAGTGAAAGCGCTTCCAGAGGGGAGTCTAATGAGGGCAAACATTTGATGGTAGCAGCTTCCCTGCGGGAGATAGTCTCTTTGCCAAAATCGCCTTATTAGCCGCAGTTAAGTTACAATTCAGTACCCTATCCTAAAGCTTGCTGTTAGGAGGGAATCTGCAGCTTGCAGTGAAAGCGCTTCCAGAGGGGAGTCTAATGAGGGCAAACATTTGATGGTAGCAGCTTCCCTGCGGGAGATACTCTCTTTGCCAAAATCGCATTATTTGGCGAAAGTAAGTTACAATTCAGTACCCTATGCTAAAGCTTGCTGTTAGGAGGGAATCTGCAGCTTGCAGTGAAAGCGCTTCCAGAGGGGAGTCTAATGAGGGCAAATATTTGATGGTAGCAGCTTCCCTGCGGGAGATATTCTCTTTGCCAAAATCGCATTATTAGGCGAAAGTAAGTTACAATTCAGTACCCTATCCTAAAGCTTGCTGTTAGGAGGGAATCTGCAGCTTGCAGTGAAAGCGCTTCCAGAGGGGAGTCTAACGAGGGCAAACATTTGATGGTAGCAGCTTCCCTGCAGGATATACTCTCTTTTCCGAAATCGCATTATTAGCCGCAGTTAAGTTACAATTCAGTACCCTATCCTAAAGCTTGCTGTTAGGAGGGAATCTGCAGCTTGCAGTGAAAGCGCTTCCAGAGGGGAGTCTAATGAGGGCAAACATTTGATGGTAGCAGCTTCCCTGCGGGAGATACTCTCTTTGCCAAAATCGCCTTATTAGCCGCAGTTAAGTTACAATTCAGTACCCTATCCTAAAGCTTGCTGTTAGGAGGGAATCTGCAGCTTGCAGTGAAAGCGCTTCCAGAGGGGAGTCTAATGAGGGCAAACATTTGATGGTAGCAGCTTCCCTGCGGGAGATACTCTCTTTGCCAAAATCGCATTATTAGGCGAAAGTAAGTTACAATTCAGTACCCTATCCTAAAGCTTGCTGTTAGGAGGGAATCTGCAGCTTGCAGTGAAAGCGCTTCCAGAGGGGAGTCTAATGAGGGCAAACATTTGATGGTAGCAGCTTCCCTGCGGGAGATACTCTCTTTGCCAAAATCGCATTATTAGGCGAAAGTAAGTTACAATTCAGTACCCTATCCTAAAGCTTGCTGTTAGGAGGGAATCTGCAGCTTGCAGTGAAAGCGCTTCCAGAGGGGAGTCTAATGAGGGCAAACATTTGATGGTAGCAGCTTCCCTGCGGGAGATAGTCTCTTTGCCAAAATCGCATTATTAGGCGAAAGTAAGTTTCAATTCAGTACCCTATCCTAAAGCTTGCTGTTAGGAGGGAATCTGCAGCTTGCAGTGAAAGCGCTTCCAGAGGGGAGTCTAATGAGGGCAAACATTTGATGGTAGCAGCTTCCCTGCGGGAGATACTCTCTTTGCTAAAATAGCATTATTAGGCGAAACTAAGATACAATGCAGTACCCTATCCTAAAGCTTGCTGTTAGGAGGGAATCTGCAGCTTGCAGTGAAAGCGCTTCCAGAGGGGAGTCTAATGAGGGCAAACATTTGATGGTAGCAGTTTCCCTGCGGAAGATATTCTCTTTGGAAAAACCGCATTATTAGGCGAAAGTAAGTTACAATTCAGTACCCTATCCTAAAGCTTGCTGTTAGGAGGGAATCTACAGCTTGCAGTGAAAGCGCTTCCAGAGGGGAGTCTAATGAGGGCAAACATTTGATGGAAGCAGCTTCCCTGCGGGAGATAGTCTCTTTGCCAAAATCGCATTATTAGGCGAAAGTAAGATACAATTCAGTACCCTATCCTAAAGCTTGCTGTTAGGAGGGAATCTGCAGCTTGCATTGAAAGCGCTTCCAGAGGGGAGTCTAATGAGGGCAAACATTTCATGGTAATAGCTTCCCTGCGGGAGATATTCTCTTTGCCAAAATCTCCTTATTAGACGCAGTTAAGTTACAATTCAGTACAGTGTCCTACAGCTTGCTGTTAGGAGGGAATCTGCAGCTTGCAGTGAAAGCGCTTCCAGAGGGGAGTCTAATGAGGGCAAACATTTGATGGTAGCAGCTTCCCTGCGGGAGATATTCTCTTTGCAAAAACCGCATTAATAGGCGAAAGTAAGTTACAATTCAGTACCCTATCCTAAAGCTTGCTGTTAGGAGGGAATCTGCAGCTTGCAGTGAAAGCGCTTCCAGAGGGGAGTCTAATGAGGGCAAACATTTGATGGTAGCAGCTTCCCTGCGGGAGATACTCTCTTTGCCAAAATCGCATTATTAGGCGAAAGTAAGTTACAATTCAGTACCCTATCCTAAAGCTTGCTGTTAGGAGGGAATCTGCAGCTTGCAGTGAAAGCGCTTCCAGAGGGGAGTCTAATGAGGGCAAACATTTGATGGTAGCAGCTTCCCTGCGGGATGTATTCTCTTTGCCATAATCGCATTATTAGGCGAAAGTAAGTTACAATTCAGTACCCTATCCTAAAGCTTGCTGTTAGGAGGGAATCTGCAGCTTGCAGTGAAAGCGCTTCCAGAGGGGAGTCTAATGAGGGCAAACATTTGATGGTAGCAGCTTCCCTGCAGGATATACTCTCTCTTCCGATATCGCCTTATTAGCCGCAGTTAAGTTACAATTCAGTACCCTATCCTAAAGCTTGCTGTTAGGAGGGAATCTGCAGCTTGCAGTGAAAGCGCTTCCGGAGGGGAGTCTAATGAGGGCAAACATTTGATGGTAGCAGCTTCCCTGCGGGAGATAGTCTCTTTGCCAAAATCGCCTTATTAGCCGCAGTTAAGTTACAATTCAGTACCCTATCCTAAAGCTTGCTGTTAGGAGGGAATCTGCAGCTTGCAGTGAAAGCGCTTCCAGAGGGGAGTCTAATGAGGGCAAACATTTGATGGTAGCACCTTCCCTGCGGGAGATACTCTCTTTGCCAAAATCGCATTATTAGGCGAAAGTAAGTTACAATTCAGTACACTATGCTAAAGCTTGCTGTTAGGAGGGAATCTGCAGCTTGCAGTGAAAGCGCTTCCAGAGGGGAGTCTAATGAGGGCAAACATTTGATGGTAGCAGCTTCCCTGCGGGAGATAGTCTCTTTGCCATAATCGCCTTATTAGCCGCAGTTAAGTTACAATTCAGTACCCTATCCTAAAGCTTGCTGTTAGGAGGGAATCTGCAGCTTGCAGGGAAAGCGCTTCCAGAGGGGAGTCTAACGAGGGCAAACATTTGATGGTAGCACCTTCCCTGCAGGATATACTCTCTTTTCCGAAATCGCCTTATTAGCCGCAGTTAAGTTACAATTCAGTACCCTATCCTAAAGCTTGCTGTTAGGAGGGAATCTGCAGCTTGCAGTGAAAGCGCTTCCAGAGGGGAGTCTAATGAGGGCAAACATTTGATGGTAGCAGCTTCCCTGCGGGAGATAGTCTCTTTGCCAAAATCGCCTTTTTAGCCGCAGTTAAGTTACAATTCAGTACCCTATCCTAAAGCTTGCTGTTAGGAGGGAATCTGCAGCTTGCAGTGAAAGCGCTTCCAGAGGGGAGTCTAATGAGGGCAAACATTTGATGGTAGGAGCTTCCCTGCAGGATATACTCTCTTTTCCGAAATCGCATTATTAGCCGCAGTTAAGTTACAATTCAGTACCCTATCCTAAAGCTTGCTGTTAGGAGGGAATCTGCAGCTTGCAGTGAAAGTGCTTCCAGAGGGGAGTCTAATGAGGGCAAACATTTGATGGTAGCAGCTTCCCTGCGGGAGATAGTCTCTTTGCCAAAATCGCATTATTAGGCGAAAGTAAGTCACCATTCAGTACCCTATCCTAAAGCTTGCTGTTAGGAGGGAATCTGCAGCTTGCAGTGAAAGCGCTTCCAGAGGGGAGTCTAATGAGGGCAAACATTTGATGGTAGCAGCTTCCCTGCGGGAGATACTCTCTTTGCCAAAATCGCATTATTAGGCGAAAGGAAGTTACAATTCAGTACCCTATCCTAAAGCTTGCTGTTAGGAGGGAATCTGCAGCTTGCAGTGAAAGCGCTTCCAGAGGGGAGTCTAATGAGGGCAAATATTTGATGGTAGCATCTTCCCTGCGGGAGCTATTCTCTTTGACAATATCGCCTTAGTCGCCGCAGTTAAGTTACAATTCAGTACCCTATCCTAAAGCTTGCTGTTAGGAGGGAATCTGCAGCTTGCAGTGAAAGCGCTTCCAGAGGGGAGTCTAATGAGGGCAAACATTTGATGGTAGAAGCTTCCCTGCGGGAGATACTCTCTTCGTCAAAATCGCATTATTAGGCAAAAGTAAGTTACAATTCAGTACCCTTTCCTAAAGCTTGCTTTTAGGAGGGAATCTGCAGCTTGCAGTGAAAGCGCTTCCAGAGGGGAGTCTAATGAGGGCAAATATTTGATGGTAGAAGCTTCCCTGCGGGAGATATTCTCTTTGCCAAAATCCCCTTATTCGCCGCAGTTAAGTTACAATTCAGTACCCTATCCTAAAGCTTGCTGTTAGGAGGGAATCTGCAGCTTGCAGTGAAAGCGCTTCCAGAGGGGAGTCTAATGAGGGCAAACATTTGATGGTAGCAGCTTCCCTGCGGGAGATACTCTCTTTTCCAAAATCGCATTATTAGGCGAAAGTAAGTTACAATTCAGTACCCTATCCTAAAGATTGCTGTTAGGAGGGAATCTGCAGCTTGCAGTGAAAGCACTTCCAGAGGTGAGTCTAATGAGGGCAAACATTTGATTGTAGCAGCTTCCCTGCGGGAGATACTCTCTTTGCCAAAATCGCATTTTTAGGCGAAAGTAAGTTACAATTCAGTACCCTATCCTAAAGCTTGCTGTTAGGAGGGAATCTGCAGCTTGCAGTGAAAGCGCTTCCAGAGGGGAGTCTAATGAGGGCAAACATTTGATGGTAGCAGCTTCCCTGCGGGAGATACTCTCTTTTCCAAAGTCGCATTATTAGGCGAAAGTAAGTTACAATTCAGTACCCTATCCTAAAGCTTGCTGTTAGGAGGGAATCTGCAGCTTGCAGTGATAGCGCTTCCAGAGGGGAGTCTAATGAGGGCAAACATTTGATGGTAGCAGCTTCCCTGCGGGAGATACTCTCTTTGCCAAAATCGCATTATTAGGCGAAAGTAAGTTACAATTCAGTACCCTATGCTAAAGCTTGCTGTTAGGAGGGAATCTGCAGCTTGCAGTGAAAGCGCTTCCAGAGGGGAGTCTAATGAGGGCAAACATTTGATGGTATCAGCTTCCCTGCGGGATATATTCTCTTTTCCATAATCGCATTATTATTCGAAAGTAAGTTACAATTCAGTACCCTATCCTAAAGCTTGCTGTTAGGAGGGAATCTGCAGCTTGCAGTGAAAGCGCTTCCAGAGGGGAGTCTAACGAGGGCAAACATTGGATGGTAGCAGCTTCCCTGCGGGAGATACTCTCTTCTCCAAAATCGCATTATTAGACGCAGTTAAGTTACAATTCAGTACCCTATCCTAAAGCTTGCTGTTAGGAGGGAATCTGCAGCTTGCAGTGAAAGCGCTTCCAGAGGGGAGTCTAATGAGGGCAAACATTTGATGGTAGCAGCTTCCCTGCGGGAGATAGTCTCTTCTCCAAAATCGCATTATTACGCGAAAGTACGTTACAATTCAGTACCCTTTCCTAAAGCTTGCTGTTAGGAGGGAATCTGCAGCTTGCAGTGAAAGCGCTTCCAGAGGGGAGTCTAAGGAGGGCAAACATTTGATGGTAGCAGCTTCCCTGCGGGAGATACTCTCTTTGCCAGAATCGCATTATTAGGCGAAAGTAAGTTACAATTCAGTACCCTATCCTAAAGCTTGCTGTTAGGAGGGAATCTGCAGCTTGCAGTGAAAGCGCTTCCAGAGGGGAGTCTAATGAGGGCAAACATTTGATGGTAGCAGCTTCCCTGCGGGAGATACTCTCTTTGCCAAAATGGCATTATTAGGCGAAAGTAAGTTACAATTCAGTACCCTATCCTAAAGCTTGCTGTTAGGAGGGAATCTGCAGCTTGCAGTGAAAGCGCTTCCAGAGGGGAGTCTAATGAGGGCAAACATTTGATGGTAGCAGCTTCCCTGCGGGAGATATTCTCTTTGCCAAAATCTCCTTATTAGACCCAGTTAAGTTACAATTCAGTACCCTATCCTAAAGCTTGCTGTTAGGAGGGAATCTGCAGCTTGCAGTGAAAGCGCTTCCAGAGGGGAGTCTAACGAGGGCAAACATTTGATGGTAGCAGCTTCCCTGCGGGAGATACTCTCTTTGCCAAAATTGCTTTATTAGGCGAAAGTAAGTTACAATTCAATACCCTATCCTAAAGCTTGCTGTTAGGAGGGAATCTGCAGCTTGCAGTGAAAGCGCTTCCAGAGGGGAGTCTAATGAGGGCAAATATTTGATGGTAGCAGCTTCCCTGCGGGAGATATTCTCTTTGCCATAATCACCTTATTAGCCGCAGTTAAGATACAATTCAGTACCCTATCCTAAAGCTTGCTGTTAGGAGGGAATCTGCAGCTTGCAGTGAAAGCGCTTCCAGAGGGGAGTCTAATGAGGGCAAAAATTTGATGGTAGCAGCTTCCCTGCGGGAGATAGTCTCTTTGCCAAAATCGCCTTATTAGCCGCAGTTAAGTTACAATTCAGTACCCTATCCTAAAGCTTGCTGTTAGGAGGGAATCTGCAGCTGGCAGTGAAAGCGCTTCCAGAGGGGAGTGTAATGAGGGAAAACCTTTGATGGTAGCAGCTTCCCTGCGGGAGATACTCTCTTTGCTAAAATAGCATTATTAGGCGAAACTAAGATACAATGCAGTACCCTATCCTAAAGCTTGCTGTTAGGAGGGAATCTGCAGCTTGTAGTGAAAGCGCTTCCAGAGGGGTGTCTAATGAGGGCAAACATTTGATGGTAGCAGCTTCCCTGCGGGAGATACTCTCTTTGCCAAAATCGCATTATTAGGCGAAAGTAAGATACAATTCAGTACCCTATCCTAAAGCTTGCTGTTAGGAGGGAATCTGCAGCTTGCAGTGAAAGCGCTTCCAGAGGGGAGTCTAATGAGGGCAAACATTTGATGGTAGCAGCTTCCCTGCGGGAGATACTCTCTTTGCCAAAATTGCATTATTAGGCGAAAGGAAGATACAATTCAGTACCCTATCCTAAAGCTTGCTGTTAGGAGGGAATCTGCAGCTTGCAGTGAAAGCGCTTCCAGAGGGTAGTCTAATGAGGGCAAACATTTGATGGTAGCAGCTTCCCTGCGGGAGATACTCTCTTTGCCAAAATCGCATTATTAGGCGAAAGTAAGTTACAATTCAGTACCCTATCCTAAAGCTTGCTGTTAGGTGGGAATCTGCCGCTTGCAGTGAAAGCGCTTCCAGAAGGGAGTGTAATGAGGGCAAACATTAGATGGTAACAGATTCCCTGCGGGAGATATTCTCTTTTCCAAAATCGCCTTATTAGACGCAGTTAAGTTACAATTCAGTACAGTGTCCTACAGCTTGCTGTTAGGAGGGAATCTGCAGCTTGCAGTGAAAGCGCTTCCAGAGGGGAGTCTAAGGAGGGCAAACATTTGATGGTAGCAGCTTCCCTGCGGGAGATACTCTCTTTGCCAAAATCGCATTATTAGGCGAAAGGAAGATACAATTCAGTACCCTATCCTAAAGCTTGCTGTTAGGAGGGAATATGCAGCTTGCAGTGAAAGCGCTTCCAGAGGGGAGTCTAATGAGGGCAAACATTTGATGGTAGCAGCTTCCCTGCGGGAGATACTCTCTTTGCCAAAATCGCATTATTAGGCGAAAGTAAGTTACAATTCAGTACCCTATCCTAAAGCTTGCTGTTAGGAGGGAATCTGCAGCTTGCAGTGAAAGCGCTTCCTGAGGGGAGTCTAATGAGGGCAAATATTTGATTGTAGCATCTTCCCTGAGGGAGCTATTCTCTTTGCCATAATCGCCTTATTAGCCGCAGTTAAGTTACAATTCAGTACCCTATCCTAAAGCTTGCTGTTAGGAGGGAATCTGCAGCTTGCAATGAAAGCGCTTCCAGAGGGTAGTCTAATGAGGGCAAACATTTGATGGTAGAAGCTTCCCTGCGGGAGATACTCTCTTTGTCAATATCGCATTTTTAGGCAAAAGTAAGTTACAATTCAGTACCCTTTCCTAAAGCTTGCTTTTAGGAGGGAATCTGCAGCTTGCAGTGAAAGCGCTTCCAGAGGGGAGTCTAATGAGGGCAAATATTTGATTGTAGCTTCTTCCCTGCGGTAGATATTCTCTTTGCCACAATCCCCTTATTCGCCGCAGTTAAGTTACAATTCAGTACACTATCCTAAAGCTTGCTGTTAGGAGGGAATCTGCAGCTTGCAGTGAAAGCGCTTCCAGAGGGGAGTCTAATGAGGGCAAACATTTGATGGTAGCAGCTTCCCTGCGGGAGATACTCTCTTTGCCATAATCGCATTTTTAGGCGAAAGTAAGATACAATTCAGTACCCTATCCTAAAGCTTGCTGTTAGGAGGGAATCTGCAGCTTGCAGTGAAAGCGCTTCCAGAGGGGAGTCTAATGAGGGCAAACATTTGATGGTAGCAGCTTCCCTGCGGGAGATACTCTCTTTGCCAAAATCGCATTATTAGGCGAAAGTAAGTTACAATTCAGTACCCTATCCTAAAGCTTGCTGTTAGGAGGGAATCTGCAGCTTGCAGTGAAAGCGCTTCCAGAGGGGAGTCTAATGAGGGCAAACATTTGATGGTAGCAGCTTCCCTGCGGGAGATAGTCTCTTCTCCAAAATCGCATTATTACGCGAAAGTAAGTTACAATTCAGTACCCTATCCTAAAGCTTGCTGTTAGGAGGGAATCTGCAGCTTGCAGTGAAAGCGCTTCCAGAGGGTAGTATAATGAGGGCAAACATTTGATGGTAGCAGCTTCCCTGCGGGAGATACTCTCTTTTCCAAAATCGCATTATTAGGCGAAAGTAAGATACAATTCAGTACCCTATCCTAAAGCTTGCTGTTAGGAGGGAATCTGCAGCTTGCAGTGAAAGCGCTTCCAGAGGGGAGTCTAATGAGGGCAAACATTTGATGGTAGCAGCTTCCCTGCGGGAGATACTCTCTTTGCCAAAATCGCATTATTAGGCGAAAGTAAGTTACAATTCAGTACCCTATCCTAAAGCTTGCTGTTAGGAGGGAATCTGCAGCTTGCAGTGAAAGCGCTTCCAGAGGGGAGTCTAATGAGGGCAAACATTTGATGGTAGCAGCTTCCCTGCGGGAGATATTCTCTTTGCCAAAATCTCCTTATTAGACGGAGTTAAGTTACAATTCAGTACAGTGTCCTACAGCTTGCTGTTAGGAGGGAATCTGCAGCTTGCAGTGAAAGCGCTTCCAGAGGGGAGTCTAATGAGGGCAAATATTTGATTGTAGCATCTTCCCTGCGGTAGATATTCTCTTTGCCACAATCCCCTTATTCGCCACAGTTAAGTTACAATTCAGTACCCTATCCTAAAGCTTGCTGTTAGGAGGGAATCTGCAGCTTGCAGTGAAAGCGCTTCCAGAGGGGAGTCTAATGAGGGCAAACATTTGATGGTAGCAGCTTCCCTGCGGGAGATACTCTCTTTGCCAAAATCGCATTATTAGGCGAAAGTAAGTTACAATTCAGTACCCTATCCTAAAGCTTGCTGTTAGGAGGGAATCTGCAGCTTGCAGTGAAAGCGCTTCCAGAGGGGAGTCTAATGAGGGCAAACATTTGATGGTAGCAGCTTCCCTGCGGGAGATAGTCTCTTCTCCAAAATCGCATTATTACGCGAAAGTAAGTTACAATTCAGTACCCTATCCTAAAGCTTGCTGTTAGGAGGGAATCTGCAGCTTGCAGTGAAAGCGCTTCCAGAGGGGAGTCTAATGAGGGCAAACATTTGATGGTAGCAGCTTCCCTGCGGGAGATACTCTCTTTTCCAAAATCGCATTATTAGGCGAAAGTAAGATACAATTCAGTACCCTATCCTAAAGCTTGCTGTTAGGAGGGAATCTGCAGCTTGCAGTGAAAGCGATTCCAGAGGGGAGTCTAATGAGGGCAAACATTTGATGGTAGCAGCTTCCCTGCGGGAGATACTCTCTTTGCCAAAATCGCATTATTAGGCGAAAGTAAGTTACAATTCAGTACCCTATCCTAAAGCTTGCTGTTAGGAGGGAATCTGCAGCTTGCAGTGAAAGCGCTTCCAGAGGGGAGTCTAATGAGGGCAAACATTTGATGGTAGCAGCTTCCCTGCGGGAGATATTCTCTTTGCCAAAATCTCCTTATTAGACGGAGTTAAGTTACAATTCAGTACAGTGTCCTACAGCTTGCTGTTAGGAGGGAATCTGCAGCTTGCAGTGAAAGCGCTTCCAGAGGGGAGTCTAATGAGGGCAAATATTTGATTGTAGCATCTTCCCTGCGGTAGATATTCTCTTTGCCACAATCCCCTTATTCGCCGCAGTTAAGTTACAATTCAGTACCCTATCCTAAAGCTTGCTGTTAGGAGGGAATCTGCAGCTTGCAGTGAAAGCGCTTCCAGAGGGGAGTCTAATGAGGGCAAACATTTGATGGTAGCAGCTTCCCTGCGGGAGATAGTCTCTTCTCCAAAATCGCATTATTACGCGAAAGTAAGTTACAATTCAGTACCCTATCCTAAAGCTTGCTGTTAGGAGGGAATCTGCAGCTTGCAGTGAAAGCGCTTCCAGAGGGGAGTCTAATGAGGGCAAACATTTGATGGTAGCAGCTTCCCTGCCGGAGATACTCTCTTTTCCAAAATCGCATTATTAGGCGAAAGTAAGATACAATTCAGTACCCTATCCTAAAGCTTGCTGTTAGGAGGGAATCTGCAGCTTGCAGTGAAAGCGATTCCAGAGGGGAGTCTAATGAGGGCAAACATTTGATGGTAGCAGCTTCCCTGCGGGAGATACTCTCTTTGCCAAAATCGCATTATTAGGCGAAAGTAAGTTACAATTCAGTACCCTATCCTAAAGCTTGCTGTTAGGAGGGAATCTGCAGCTTGCAGTGAAAGCGCTTCCAGAGGGGAGTCTAATGAGGGCAAACATTTGATGGTAGCAGCTTCCCTGCGGGAGATATTCTCTTTGCCAAAATCTCCTTATTAGACGGAGTTAAGTTACAATTCAGTACAGTGTCCTACAGCTTGCTGTTAGGAGGGAATCTGCAGCTTGCAGTGAAAGCGCTTCCAGAGGGGAGTCTAATGAGGGCAAACATTTGATGGTAGCAGCTTCCCTGCGGGAGATATTCTCTTTGAAAAAACCGCATTATTAGGCGAAAGTAAGTTACAATTCAGTACCCTATCCTAAAGATTGCTGTTAGGAGGGAATCTGCAGCTTGCAGTGAAAGCACTTCCAGAGGGGAGTCTAAGGAGGGCAAACATTTGATGGTAGCTGCTTCCCTGCGGGAGATAGTCTCTTTGCCAAAATCGCATTATTAGGCGAAAGTAAGTTACAATTCAGTACCCTATCCTAAAGCTTGCTGTTAGGAGGGAATCTGAAGCTTGCAGTGAAAGCGCTTCCAGAGGGGAGTCTAACGAGGGCAAAGATTTGATGGTAGCAGCTTCCCTGCGGGAGATACTCTCTTAGCTAAAATAGCATTATTAGGCGAAACTAAGATACAATTCAGTACCCTATCCTAAAGCTTGCTGTTAGGAGGGAATCTGCAGCTTGCAGTGAAAGCGCTTCCAGAGCGGTGTCTAATGAGGGCAAACATTTGATGGTAGCAGCTTCCCTGCGGGAGATACTCTCTTTGCCAAAATCGCATTATTAGGCGAAAGTAAGTTACCATTCAGTACCCTATCCTAAAGCTTGCTGTTAGGAGGGAATCTGCAGCTTGCAGTGAAAGCGCTTCCAGAGGGGAGTCTAATGAGGGCAAAGATTTGATGGTAGCAGCTTCCCTGCGGGAGATAGTCTCTTTGCCAAAATCGCCTTATTAGCTGCAGTTAAGTTACAATTCAGTACCCTATCCTAAAGCTTGCTGTTAGGAGGGAATCTGCAGCTTGCAGTGAAAGCGCTTCCAGAGGGGAGTCTAAAGAGGGAAAACATTTGATGGTAGCAGCTTCCCTGCGGGAGATACTCTCTTTGCCAAAATCGCTTTATTAGGCGAAAGTAAGTTACAATTCAGTACCCTATCCTAAAGCTTGCTGTTAGGAGGGAATCTGCAGCTTGCAGTGAAAGCGCTTCCAGAGGGGAGTCTAATGAGGGCAAATATTTGATGGTAGCAGCTTCCCTGCGGGAGATATTCTCTTTGCCATAATCACCTTATTAGCCGCAGTTAAGTTACAATTCAGTGCCCTATCCTAAAGCTTGCTGTTAGGAGGGAATCTGCAGCTTGCAGTGAAAGCGCTTCCAGAGGGGAGTCTAATGAGGGCAAACATTTGATGGTAGCAGCTTCCCTGCAGGAGATACTCTCTTTGCCAAAATCGCATTATTAGGCGAAAGTAAGTTACAATTCAGTACCCTAACCTAAAGTTGCTGTTAGGAGGGAATCTGCAGCTTGCAGTGAAAGCGCTTCCAGAGGGGAGTCTAACGAGGGCAAAAATTTGATGGTAGCAGCTTCCCTGTGGGAGATACTCTCTTTGCCAATATCGCATTATTAGCCGCAGTTAAGTTACAATTCAGTACCCTATCCTAAAGCTTGCTGTTAGGAAGGAATCTGCTGCTTGCAGTGAAAGCGCTTCCAGAGGGGAGTCTAAGGAGGGCAAACATTTGATGGTAGCAGCTTCCCTGCGGGAGATAGTCTCCTTGCCATAATCGCATTATTAGGCGAAACTAAGTTACAATTCAGTACCCTATCCTAAAGCTTGCTGTTAGGAGGGAATCTGCAGCTTGCAGTGAAAGCGCTTCCAGAGGGGAGTCTAATGAGGGCAAACATTTGATGGTAGCAGCTTCCCTGCGGGAGATACTCTCTTTGCCAAAATCGCATTATTAGGCGAAAGTAAGTTACAATTCAGTACCCTAACCAAAAGTTGCTGTTAGGAGGGAATCTGCAGCTTGCAGTGAAAGCGCTTCCAGAGGGGAGTCTAACGAGGGCAAAAATTTGATGGTAGCAGCTTCCCTGTGGGAGATACTCTCTTTGCCAAAATCGCCTTATTAGCCGCAGTTAAGTTACAATTCAGTACCCTATCCTAAAGCTTGCTGTTAGGAAGGAATCTGCAGCTTGCAGTGAAAGCGCTTCCAGAGTGGAGTCTAATGAGGGCAAACATTTAATGTTAGCAGCTTCCCTGCGGGAGATATTCTCTTTCCCAAAATCGCATTATTAGGCAGAAGTAAGTTACAGTTCAGGACCCTATCCTAAAGCTTGCTGTTAGGAGGGAATCTGCAGCTTGCAGTGAAAGCGCTTCCAGAGGGGAGTCTAATGAGGGCAAACATTTGATGGTAGCAGCTTCCCTGCGGGAGATATTCTCTTTGAAAAAACCGCATTATTAGGCGAAACTAAGATACAATTCAGTACCCTATCCTAAAGATTGCTGTTAGGAGGGAATCTGCAGCTTGCAGTGAAAGCGCTTCCAGAGGGGAGTCTAAGGAGGGCAAACATTTGATGGTAGCTGCTTCCCTGCGGGAGATAGTCTCTTTGCCAAAATCGCATTATTAGGCGAAAGTAAGTTACAATTCAGTACCCTATCCTAAAGCTTGCTGTTAGGAGGGAATCTGAAGCTTGCAGTGAAAGCGCTTCCAGAGGGGAGTCTAACGAGGGCAAACATTTGATGGTAGCAGCTTCCCTGCGGGAGATACTCTCTTAGCTAAAATAGCATTATTAGGCGAAACTAAGATACAATTCAGTACCCTATCCTAAAGCTTGCTGTTAGGAGGGAATCTGCAGCTTGCAGTGAAAGCGCTTCCAGAGCGGTGTCTAATGAGGGCAAACATTTGATGGTAGCAGCTTCCCTGCGGGAGATACTCTCTTTGCCAAAATCGCATTATTAGGCGAAAGTAAGTTACCATTCAGTACCCTATCCTAAAGCTTGCTGTTAGGAGGGAATCTGCAGCTTGCAGTGAAAGCGCTTCCAGAGGGGAGTCTAATGAGGGCAAAGATTTGATGGTAGCAGTTTCCCTGCGGGAGATAGTCTCTTTGCCAAAATCGCCTTATTAGCTGCAGTTAAGTTACAATTCAGTACCCTATCCTAAAGCTTGCTGTTAGGAGGGAATCTGCAGCTTGCAGTGAAAGCGCTTCCAGAGGGGAGTCTAATGAGGGAAAACATTTGATGGTAGCAGCTTCCCTGCGGGAGATACTCTCTTTGCCAAAATCGCTTTATTAGGCGAAAGTAAGTTACAATTCAGTACCCTATCCTAAAGCTTGCTGTTAGGAGGGAATCTGCAGCTTGCAGTGAAAGCGCTTCCAGAGGGGAGTCTAATGAGGGCAAATATTTGATGGTAGCAGCTTCCCTGCGGGAGATATTCTCTTTGCCATAATCACCTTATTAGCCGCAGTTAAGTTACAATTCAGTGCCCTATCCTAAAGCTTGCTGTTAGGAGGGAATCTGCAGCTTGCAGTGAAAGCGCTTCCAGAGGGGAGTCTAATGAGGGCAAACATTTGATGGTAGCAGCTTCCCTGCAGGAGATACTCTCTTTGCCAAAATCGCATTATTAGGCGAAAGTAAGTTACAATTCAGTACCCTAACCTAAAGTTGCTGTTAGGAGGGAATCTGCAGCTTGCAGTGAAAGCGCTTCCAGAGGGGAGTCTAACGAGGGCAAAAATTTGATGGTAGCAGCTTCCCTGTGGGAGATACTCTCTTTGCCAAAATCGCATTATTAGCCGCAGTTAAGTTACAATTCAGTACCCTATCCTAAAGCTTGCTGTTAGGAAGGAATCTGCTGCTTGCAGTGAAAGCGCTTCCAGAGGGGAGTCTAATGAGGGCAAACATTTGATGGTAGCAGCTTCCCTGCGGGAGATAGTCTCCTTGCCATAATCGCATTATTAGGCGAAAGTAAGTTACAATTCAGTACCCTATCCTAAAGCTTGCTGTTAGGAGGGAATCTGCAGCTTGCAGTGAAAGCGCTTCCAGAGGGGAGTCTAATGAGGGCAAACATTTGATGGTAGCAGCTTCCCTGCGGGAGATACTCTCTTTGCCAAAATCGCATTATTAGGCGAAAGTAAGTTACAATTCAGTACCCTAACCAAAAGTTGCTGTTAGGAGGGAATCTGCAGCTTGCAGTGAAAGCGCTTCCAGAGGGGAGTCTAACGAGGGCAAAAATTTGATGGTAGCAGCTTCCCTGTGGGAGATACTCTCTTTGCCAAAATCGCCTTATTAGCCGCAGTTAAGTTACAATTCAGTACCCTATCCTAAAGCTTGCTGTTAGGAAGGAATCTGCAGCTTGCAGTGAAAGCGCTTCCAGAGTGGAGTCTAATGAGGGCAAACATTTAATGTTAGCAGCTTCCCTGCGGGAGATATTCTCTTTCCCAAAATCGCATTATTAGGCAGAAGTAAGTTACAGTTCAGGACCCTATCCTAAAGCTTGCTGTTAGGAGGGAATCTGCAGCTTGCAGTGAAAGCGCTTCCAGAGGGGAGTCTAATGAGGGCAAAGATTTGATGGTAGCAGCTTCCCTGCGGGAGATACTCTCTCTGCCAAAATCGCATTATTAGGCGAAAGTAAGTTACAATTCAGTACCCTATCCTAAAGCTTGCTGTTAGGAGGGAATCTGCAGCTTGCAGTGAAAGCCCTTCCAGAGAGGAGTCTAATGAGGGCAAACATTTGATGGTAGCAGCTTCCCTGCGGGAGATATTCTCTTTGCCAAAATCGCCTTATTAGCCGCAGTTAAGTTACAATTCAGTACCCTATCCTAAAGCTTGCTGTTAGGAGGGAATCTGCAGCTTGCAGTGAAAGCGCTTCCAGAGGGGAGTCTAATGAGGGCAAACATTTGATGTTAGCAGCTTCCCTACGGGTGATACTCTCTTTGCCAAAATCGCATTATTAGGCGAAAGTAAGTTACAATTCAGTACCATATCCTAAAGCTTGCTGTTAGGAGGGAATCTGCAGCTTGCAGTGAAAGCGCTTCCAGAGGGGAGTCTAATGAGGGCAAACATTTGATGGGAGCAGCTTTCCTGCGGGAGATATTCTCTTTGAAAAAACCGCATTATTAGGCGAAAGTAAGTTACAATTCAGTACCCTATCCTAAAGCTTGCTGTTAGGAGGGAATCTGCAGCTTGCAGTGAAAGCACTTCCAGAGGGGAGTCTAAGGAGGGCAAACATTTGATGGTAGCTGCTTCCCTGCGGGAGATAGTCTCTTTGCCAAAATAGCAGTATTAAGCGAAAATAAGTTACAATTCAGTACCCTATCCTAAAGCTTGCTGTTAGGAGGGAATCTGCAGCTTGCAGTGAAAGCGCTTCCAGAGGGGAGTCTAACGAGGGCAAACATTTGATGGTAGCAGCTTCCCTGCGGGAGATACTCTCTTAGCTAAAATAGCATTATTAGGCGAAACTAAGATAGAATTCAGTACCCTATCCTAAAGCTTGCTGTTAGGAGGGAATCTGCAGCTTGCAGTGAAAGCGCTTCCAGAGGGGAGTCTAATGAGGGCAAAGATTTGATGGTAGCAGCTTCCCTGCGGGAGATATTCTCTTTGCCAAAATCGCCTTATTAGCTGCAGTTAAGTTACAATTCAGTACCCTATCCTAAAGCTTGCTGTTAGGAGGGAATCTGCAGCTTGCAGTGAAAGCGCTTCCAGAGGGGAGTCTAATGAGGGCAAACATTTGATGGTAGCAGCTTCCCTGCAGGAGATACTCTCTTTGCCAAAATCGCTTTATTAGGCGAAAGTAAGTTACAATTCAGTACCCTATCCTAAAGCTTGCTGTTAGGAGGGAATCTGCAGCTTGCAGTGAAAGCGCTTCCAGAGGGGAGTCTAATGAGGGCAAATATTTGATGGTAGCAGCTTCCCTGCGGGAGATATTCTCTTTGCCATAATCACCTTATTAGCCGCAGTTAAGTTACAATTCAGTGCCCTATCCTAAAGCTTGCTGTTAGGAGGGAATCTGCAGCTTGCAGTGAAAGCGCTTCCAGAGGGGAGTCTAACGAGGGCAAAAATTTGATGGTAGCAGCTTCCCTGTGGGAGATACTCTCTTTGCCAAAATCGCCTTATTAGCCGCAGTTAAGTTACAATTCAGTACCCTATCCTAAAGCTTGCTGTTAGGAAGGAATCTGCAGCTTGCAGTGAAAGCGCTTCCAGAGTGGAGTCTAATGAGGGCAAACATTTAATGTTAGCAGCTTTCCTGCGGGAGATATTCTCTTTCCCAAAATCGCATTATTAGGCAGAAGTAAGTTACAGTTCAGGACCCTATCCTAAAGCTTGCTGTTAGGAGGGAATCTGCAGCTTGCAGTGAAAGCGCTTCCAGAGGGGAGTCTAATGAGGGCAAACATTTGATGGTAGCAGCTTCCCTGCGGGAGATAGTCTCTTTGCCAAAATCGCCTTATTAGCTGCAGTTAAGTTACAATTCAGTACCCTATCCTAAAGCTTGCTGTTAGGAGGGAATCTGCAGCTTGCAGTGAAAGCGCTTCCAGAGGGGAGTCTAATGAGGGAAAACATTTGATGGTAGCAGCTTCCCTGCGGGAGATACTCTCTTTGCCAAAATCGCTTTATTAGGCGAAAGTAAGTTACAATTCAGTACCCTATCCTAAAGCTTGCTGTTAGGAGGGAATCTGCAGCTTGCAGTGAAAGCGCTTCCAGAGGGGAGTCTAATGAGGGCAAATATTTGATGGTAGCAGCTTCCCTGCGGGAGATATTCTCTTTGCCATAATCACCTTATTAGCCGCAGTTAAGTTACAATTCAGTGCCCTATCCTAAAGCTTGCTGTTAGGAGGGAATCTGCAGCTTGCAGTGAAAGCGCTTCCAGAGGGGAGTCTAATGAGGGCAAACATTTGATGGTAGCAGCTTCCCTGCAGGAGATACTCTCTTTGCCAAAATCGCATTATTAGGCGAAAGTAAGTTACAATTCAGTACCCTAACCTAAAGTTGCTGTTAGGAGGGAATCTGCAGCTTGCAGTGAAAGCGCTTCCAGAGGGGAGTCTAACGAGGGCAAAAATTTGATGGTAGCAGCTTCCCTGTGGGAGATACTCTCTTTGCCAAAATCGCATTATTAGCCGCAGTTAAGTTACAATTCAGTACCCTATCCTAAAGCTTGCTGTTAGGAAGGAATCTGCTGCTTGCAGTGAAAGGGCTTCCAGAGGGGAGTCTAATGAGGGCAAACATTTGATGGTAGCAGCTTCCCTGCGGGAGATAGTCTCCTTGCCATAATCGCATTATTAGGCGAAAGTAAGTTACAATTCAGTACCCTATCCTAAAGCTTGCTGTTAGGAGGGAATCTGCAGCTTGCAGTGAAAGCGCTTCCAGAGGGGAGTCTAATGAGGGCAAACATTTGATGGTAGCAGCTTCCCTGCGGGAGATACTCTCTTTGCCAAAATCGCATTATTAGGCGAAAGTAAGTTACAATTCAGTACCCTAACCAAAAGTTGCTGTTAGGAGGGAATCTGCAGCTTGCAGTGAAAGCGCTTCCAGAGGGGAGTCTAACGAGGGCAAAAATTTGATGGTAGCAGCTTCCCTGTGGGAGATACTCTCTTTGCCAAAATCGCCTTATTAGCCGCAGTTAAGTTACAATTCAGTACCCTATCCTAAAGCTTGCTGTTAGGAAGGAATCTGCAGCTTGCAGTGAAAGCGCTTCCAGAGTGGAGTCTAATGAGGGCAAACATTTAATGTTAGCAGCTTCCCTGCGGGAGATATTCTCTTTCCCAAAATCGCATTATTAGGCAGAAGTAAGTTACAGTTCAGGACCCTATCCTAAAGCTTGCTGTTAGGAGGGAATCTGCAGCTTGCAGTGAAAGCGCTTCCAGAGGGGAGTCTAATGAGGGCAAAGATTTGATGGTAGCAGCTTCCCTGCGGGAGATACTCTCTCTGCCAAAATCGCATTATTAGCCGCAGTTAAGTTACAATTCAGTACCCTATCCTAAAGCTTGCTGTTAGGAGGGAATCTGCAGCTTGCAGTGAAAGCGCTTCCAGAGGGGAGTCTAATGAGGGCAAACATTTGATGTTAGCAGCTTCCCTACGGGTGATACTCTCTTTGCCAAAATCGCATTATTAGGCGAAAGTAAGTTACAATTCAGTACCATATCCTAAAGCTTGCTGTTAGGAGGGAATCTGCAGCTTGCAGTGAAAGCGCTTCCAGAGGGGAGTCTAATGAGGGCAAACATTTGATGGGAGCAGCTTCCCTGCGGGAGATATTCTCTTTGAAAAAACCGCATTATTAGGCGAAAGTAAGTTACAATTCAGTACCCTATTCTAAAGCTTGCTGTTATGAGGGAATCTGCAGCTTGCAGTGAAAGCACTTCCAGAGGGGAGTCTAAGGAGGGCAAACATTTGATGGTAGCTGCTTCCCTGCGGGAGATAGTCTCTTTGCCAAAATAGCAGTATTAGGCGAAAGTAAGTTACAATTCAGTACCCTATCCTAAAGCTTGCTGTTAGGAGGGAATCTGCAGCTTGCAGTGAAAGCGCTTCCAGAGGGGAGTCTAA
Source organism: Phaenicophaeus curvirostris (assembly GCF_032191515.1). Lineage (NCBI taxonomy): Eukaryota > Metazoa > Chordata > Aves > Cuculiformes > Cuculidae > Phaenicophaeus > Phaenicophaeus curvirostris. The sequence continues at coordinate 51,893 of NW_027206820.1, forward strand.
CGAGGGCAAACATTTGATGGTAGCAGCTTCCCTGCGGGAGATACTCTCTTAGCTAAAATAGCATTATTAGGCGAAACTAAGATACAATTCAGTACCCTATCCTAAAGCTTGCTGTTAGGAGGGAATCTGCAGCTTGCAGTGAAAGCGCTTCCAGAGGGGAGTCTAATGAGGGCAAAGATTTGATGGTAGCAGCTTCCCTGCGGGAGATAGTCTCTTTGCCAAAATCGCCTTATTAGCTGCAGTTAAGTTACAATTCAGTACCCTATCCTAAAGCTTGCTGTTAGGAGGGAATCTGCAGCTTGCAGTGAAAGCGCTTCCAGAGGGGAGTCTAATGAGGGCAAACATTTGATGGTAGCAGCTTCCCTGCAGGAGATACTCTCTTTGCCAAAATCGCTTTATTAGGCGAAAGTAAGTTACAATTCAGTACCCTATCCTAAAGCTTGCTGTTAGGAGGGAATCTGCAGCTTGCAGTGAAAGCGCTTCCAGAGGGGAGTCTAATGAGGGCAAATATTTGATGGTAGCAGCTTCCCTGCGGGAGATATTCTCTTTGCCATAATCACCTTATTAGCCGCAGTTAAGTTACAATTCAGTGCCCTATCCTAAAGCTTGCTGTTAGGAGGGAATCTGCAGCTTGCAGTGAAAGCGCTTCCAGAGGGGAGTCTAATGAGGGCAAACATTTAATGTTAGCAGCTTCCCTGCGGGAGATATTCTCTTTCCCAAAATCGCATTATTAGGCAGAAGTAAGTTACAGTTCAGGACCCTATCCTAAAGCTTGCTGTTAGGAGGGAATCTGCAGCTTGCAGTGAAAGCGCTTCCAGAGGGGAGTCTAATGAGGGCAAACATTTGATGGTAGCAGCTTCCCTGCGGGAGATAGTCTCTTTGCCATTATCGCCTTATTAGCCGCAGTTAAGTTACAATTCAGTACCCTATCCTAAAGCTTGCTGTTAGGAGGGAATCTGCAGCTTGCAGTGAAAGCGCTTCCAGAGGGGAGTCTAATGAGGGCAAAGATTTGATGGTAGCAGCTTCCCTGCGGGAGATACTCTCTCTGCCAAAATCGCATTATTAGGCGAAAGTAAGTTACAATTCAGTACCCTATCCTAAAGCTTGCTGTTAGGAGGGAATCTGCAGCTTGCAGTGAAAGCCCTTCCAGAGAGGAGTCTAATGAGGGCAAACATTTGATGGTAGCAGCTTCCCTGCGGGAGATATTCTCTTTGCCAAAATCGCCTTATTAGCCGCAGTTAAGTTACAATTCAGTACCCTATCCTAAAGCTTGCTGTTAGGAGGGAATCTGCAGCTTGCAGTGAAAGCGCTTCCAGAGGGGAGTCTAATGAGGGCAAACATTTGATGTTAGCAGCTTCCCTACGGGTGATACTCTCTTTGCCAAAATCGCATTATTAGGCGAAAGTAAGTTACAATTCAGTACCCTATCCTAAAGCTTGCTGTTAGGAGGGAATCTGCAGCTTGCAGTGAAAGCGCTTCCAGAGGGGAGTCTAATGAGGGCAAACATTTGATGGGAGCAGCTTCCCTGCGGGAGATATTCTCTTTGAAAAAACCGCATTATTAGGCGAAAGTAAGTTACAATTCAGTACCCTATTCTAAAGCTTGCTGTTAGGAGGGAATCTGCAGCTTGCAGTGAAAGCACTTCCAGAGGGGAGTCTAAGGAGGGCAAACATTTGATGGTAGCTGCTTCCCTGCGGGAGATAGTCTCTTTGCCAAAATAGCAGTATTAGGCGAAAGTAAGTTACAATTCAGTACCCTATCCTAAAGCTTGCTGTTAGGAGGGAATCTGCAGCTTGCAGTGAAAGCGCTTCCAGAGGGGAGTCTAACGAGGGCAAACATTTGATGGTAGCAGCTTCCCTGCGGGAGATACTCTCTTAGCTAAAATAGCATTATTAGGCGAAACTAAGATACAATTCAGTACCCTATCCTAAAGCTTGCTGTTAGGAGGGAATCTGCAGCTTGCAGTGAAAGCGCTTCCAGAGGGGAGTCTAATGAGGGCAAAGATTTGATGGTAGCAGCTTCCCTGCGGGAGATAGTCTCTTTGCCAAAATCGCCTTATTAGCTGCAGTTAAGTTACAATTCAGTACCCTATCCTAAAGCTTGCTGTTAGGAGGGAATCTGCAGCTTGCAGTGAAAGCGCTTCCAGAGGGGAGTCTAATGAGGGCAAACATTTGATGGTAGCAGCTTCCCTGCAGGAGATACTCTCTTTGCCAAAATCGCTTTATTAGGCGAAAGTAAGTTACAATTCAGTACCCTATCCTAAAGCTTGCTGTTAGGAGGGAATCTGCAGCTTGCAGTGAAAGCGCTTCCAGAGGGGAGTCTAATGAGGGCAAATATTTGATGGTAGCAGCTTCCCTGCGGGAGATATTCTCTTTGCCATAATCACCTTATTAGCCGCAGTTAAGTTACAATTCAGTGCCCTATCCTAAAGCTTGCTGTTAGGAGGGAATCTGCAGCTTGCAGTGAAAGCGCTTCCAGAGGGGAGTCTAATGAGGGCAAACATTTGATGGTAGCAGCTTCCCTGCAGGAGATACTCTCTTTGCCAAAATCGCATTATTAGGCGAAAGTAAGTTACAATTCAGTACCCTAACCTAAAGTTGCTGTTAGGAGGGAATCTGCAGCTTGCAGTGAAAGCGCTTCCAGAGGGGAGTCTAACGAGGGCAAAAATTTGATGGTAGCAGCTTCCCTGCGGGAGATACTCTCTTTGCCAAAATCGCCTTATTAGCCGCAGTTAAGATACAATTCAGTACCCTATCCTAAAGCTTGCTGTTAGGAAGGAATCTGCAGCTTGCAGTGAAAGCGCTTCCAGAGGGGAGTCTAATGAGGGCAAACATTTGATGGTAGCAGCTTCCCTGCGGGAGATAGTCTCCTTGCCATAATCGCATTATTAGGCGAAAGTAAGTTACAATTCAGTATCCTAACCTAAAGCTTGCTGTTAGGAGGGAATCTACAGCTTGCAGTGAAAGCGCTTCCAGAGGGGAGTCTAACGAGGGCAAAAATTTGATGGTAGCAGCTTCCCTGCGGGAGATACTCTCTTTGCCAAAATCGCCTTGTTAGCCGCAGTTAAGTTACAATTCAGTACCCTATCCTAAAGCTTGCTGTTAGGAAGGAATCTGCAGCTTGCAGTGAAAGCGCTTCCAGAGGGGAGTCTAATGAGGGCAAACATTTGATGGTAGCAGCTTCCCTGCGGGAGATACTCTCTTTGCCAAAATCGCATTATTAGGCGAAAGTAAGTTACAATTCAGTACCCTATCCTAAAGCTTGCTGTTAGGAGGGAATCTGCAGCTTGCAGTGAAAGCGCTTCCAGAGGGGAGTCTAATGAGGGCAAATATTTGATGGTAGCAGCTTCCCTGCGGGAGATATTTTCTTTGCCATAATCGCCTTATTAGCCGCAGTTAAGTTACAATTCAGTACCCTATCCTAAAGCTTGCTGTTAGGAGGGAATCTGCAGCTTGCAGTGAAAGCGCTTCCAGAGGGGAGTCTAATGAGGGCAAGCATTTGATGGTAGCAGCTTCCCTGCGGGAGATATTCTCTTTGCCAAAATCGCCTTATTAGCCGCAGTTAAGTTACAATTCAGTACACTGCCCTACAGCTTGCTGTTAGGAGGGAATCTGCACCTTGCAGTGAAAGCGCTTCCAGAGGGGAGTCTAATGAGGGCAAACATTTGATGTTAGCAGCTTCCCTGCGGGTGATACTCTCTTTGCCAAAATCGCATTATTAGGCGAAAGTAAGTTTCAATTCAGTACCCTATCCTAAAGCTTGCTGTTAGGAGGGAATCTGCAGCTTGCAGTGAAAGCGCTTCCAGAGGGGAGTCTAATGAGGGGAAACATTTGATGGTAGCAGCTTCCCTGCGGGAGATACTCTCTTTGCCAAAATCGCTTTATTAGGCGAAAGTAAGTTACAATTCAGTACCCTATCCTAAAGCTTGCTGTTAGGAGGGAATCTGCAGCTTGCAGTGAAAGCGCTTCCAGAGGGGAGTCTAATGAGGGCAAATATTTGATGGTAGCAGCTTCCCTGCGGGAGATATTCTCTTTGCCATAATCACCTTATTAGCCGCAGTTAAGTTACAATTCAGTACCCTATCCTAAAGCTTGCTGTTAGGAGGGAATCTGCAGCTTGCAGTGAAAGCGCTTCCAGAGGGGAGTCTAATGAGGGCAAACATTTGATGGTAGCAGCTTCCCTGCGGGAGATATTCTCTTTGAAAAAACCGCATTATTAGGTGAAAGTAAGTTACAATTCAGTACCCTATCCTAAAGCTTGCTGTTAGGAGGGAATCTGCAGCTTGCAGTGAAAGCACTTCCAGAGGGGAGTCTAAGGAGGGCAAACATTTGATGGTAGCTGCTTCCCTGCGGGAGATACTCTCTTAGCTAAAATAGCATTATTAGGCGAAAGTAAGATACAATTCAGTACCCTATCCTAAAGCTTGCTGTTAGGAGGGAATCTGCAGCTTGCAGTGAAAGCGCTTCCAGAGGGGAGTCTAAGGAGGGCAAACATTTGATGGTAGCAGCTTCCCTGCGGGAGATACTCTCTTTGCCAAAATCGCATTATTAGGCGAAAGTAAGTTACCATTCAGTACCCTATCCTAAAGCTTGCTGTTAGGAGGGAACCTGCAGCTTGCAGTGAAAGCGCTTCCAGAGGGGAGTCTAATGAGGGCAAAGATTTGATGGTAGCAGCTTCCCTGCGGGAGATACTCTCTTTGCCAAAATCGCCTTATTAGCTGCAGTTAAGTTACAATTCAGTACCCTATCCTAAAGCTTGCTGTTAGGAGGGAATCTGCAGCTTGCAGTGAAAGCGCTTCCAGAGGGGAGTCTAATGAGGGGAAACATTTGATGGTAGCAGCTTCCCTGCGGGAGATACTCTCTTTGCCAAAATCGCTTTATTAGGCGAAAGTAAGTTACAATTCAGTACCCTATCCTAAAGCTTGCTGTTAGGAGGGAATCTGCAGCTTGCAGTGAAAGCGCTTCCAGAGGGGAGTCTAATGAGGGCAAATATTTGATGGTAGCAGCTTCCCTGCGGGAGATATTCTCTTTGCCATAATCACCTTATTAGCCGCAGTTAAGTTACAATTCAGTACCCTATCCTAAAGCTTGCTGTTAGGAGGGAATCTGCAGCTTGCAGTGAAAGCGCTTCCAGAGGGGAGTCTAATGAGGGCAAACATTTGATGGTAGCAGCTTCCCTGCGGGAGATATTCTCTTTGAAAAAACCGCATTATTAGGCGAAAGTAAGTTACAATTCAGTACCCTATCCTAAAGCTTGCTGTTAGGAGGGAATCTGCAGCTTGCAGTGAAAGCACTTCCAGAGGGGAGTCTAAGGAGGGCAAACATTTGATGGTAGCTGCTTCCCTGCGGGAGATACTCTCTTAGCTAAAATAGCATTATTAGGCGAAAGTAAGTTACAATTCAGTACCCTATCCTAAAGCTTGCTGTTAGGAGGGAATCTGCAGCTTGCAGTGAAAGCGCTTCCAGAGGGGAGTCTAATGAGGGCAAACATTTGATGGTAGCAGCTTCCCTGCGGGAGATACTCTCTTTGCCAAAATCGCATTATTAGGCGAAAGTAAGTTACCATTCAGTACCCTATCCTAAAGCTTGCTGTTAGGAGGGAATCTGCAGCTTGCAGTGAAAGCGCTTCCAGAGGGGAGTCTAATGAGGGCAAAGATTTGATGGTAGCAGCTTCCCTGCGGGAGATACTCTCTTTGCCAAAATCGCCTTATTAGCTGCAGTTAAGTTACAATTCAGTACCCTATCCTAAAGCTTGCTGTTAGGAGGGAATCTGCAGCTTGCAGTGAAAGCGCTTCCAGAGGGGAGTCTAATGAGGGCAAACATTTGATGGTAGCAGCTTCCCTGCGGGAGATACTCTCTTTGCCAAAATCGCATTATTAGGCGAAAGTAAGTTACAATTCAGTACCCTATCCTAAAGCTTGCTGTTAGGAGGGAATCTGCAGCTTGCAGTGAAAGCACTTCCAGAGGGGAGTCTAATGAGGGCAAATATTTGATGGTAGCAGCTTCCCTGCGGGAGATATTTTCTTTGCCATAATCGCCTTATTAGCCGCAGTTAAGTTACAATTCAGTACCCTATCCTAAAGCTTGCTGTTAGGAGGGAATCTGCAGCTTGCAGTGAAAGCGCTTCCAGAGGGGAGTCTAATGAGGGCAAACATTTGATGGTAGCAGCTTCCCTGCGGGAGATACTCTCTTTGCCAAAATCGCATTATTAGCCGCAGGTAAGTTACAATTCAGTACCCTATCCTAAAGCTTGCTGTTAGGAGGGAATCTGCAGCTTGCAGTGAAAGCGCTTCCAGAGGGGAGTCTAATGAGGGCAAGCATTTGATGGTAGCAGCTTCCCTGCGGGTGATACTCTCTTTGCCAAAATCGCATTATTAGGCGAAAGTAAGTTTCAATTTAGTACCCTATCCTAAAGCTTGCTGTTAGGAGGGAATCTGCAGCTTGCAGTGAAAGCGCTTCCAGAGGGGAGTCTAACGAGGGCAAAAATTTGATGGTATCAGCTTCCCTGCGGGAGATACTCTCTTTGCCAAAATCGCCTTATTAGCCGCAGTTAAGTTACAATTCAGTACCCTATCCTAAAGCTTGCTGTTAGGAAGGAATCTGCAGCTTGCAGTGAAAGCGCTTCCAGAGGGGAGTCTAATGAGGGCAAACATTTAATGTTAGCAGCTTCCCTGCGGGTGATACTCTCTTTGCCAAAATCGCATTATTAGGCAAAAGTAAGTTACAATTCAGGACCCTATCCTAAAGCTTGCTGTTAGGAGGGAATCTGCAGCTTGCAGTGAAAGCGCTTCCAGAGGGGAGTCTAATGAGGGCAAATATTTGATGGTAGCAGCTTCCCTGCGGGAGATATTCTCTTTGCCATAATCACCTTATTAGCCGCAGTTAAGTTACAATTCAGTGCCCTATCCTAAAGCTTGCTGTTAGGAAGGAATCTGCAGCTTGCAGTGAAAGCGCTTCCAGAGGGGAGTCTAATGAGGGCAAACATTTGATGGTAGCAGCTTCCCTGCAGGAGATACTCTCTTTGCCAAAATCGCATTATTAGGCGAAAGTAAGTTACAATTCAGTACCCTAACCTAAAGTTGCTGTTAGGAGGGAATCTGCAGCTTGCAGTGAAAGCGCTTCCAGAGGGGAGTCTAACGAGGGCAAAAATTTGATGGTAGCAGCTTCCCTGCGGGAGATACTCTCTTTGCCAAAATCGCCTTATTAGCCGCAGATAAGTTACAATTCAGTACCCTATCCTAAAGCTTGCTGTTAGGAAGGAATCTGCAGCTTGCAGTGAAAGCGCTTCCAGAGGGGAGTCTAATGAGGGCAAATATTTGATGGTAGCAGCTTCCCTGCGGGAGATATTCTCTTTGCCATAATCACCTTATTAGCCGCAGTTAAGTTACAATTCAGTGCCCTATCCTAAAGCTTGCTGTTAGGAGGGAATCTGCAGCTTGCAGTGAAAGCGCTTCCAGAGGGGAGTCTAATGAGGGAAAACATTTGATGGTAGCAGCTTCCCTGCAGGAGATACTCTCTTTGCCAAAATCGCATTATTAGGCGAAAGTAAGTTACAATTCAGTACCCTAACCTAAAGTTGCTGTTAGGAGGGAATCTGCAGCTTGCAGTGAAAGCGCTTCCAGAGGGGAGTCTAACGAGGGCAAAAATTTGATGGTAGCAGCTTCCCTGCGGGAGATACTCTCTTTGCCAAAATCGCCTTATTAGCCGCAGTTAAGTTACAATTCAGTACCCTATCCTAAAGCTTGCTGTTAGGAAGGAATCTGCAGCTTGCAGTGAAAGCGCTTCCAGAGGGGAGTCTAATGAGGGCAAAGATTTGATGGTAGCAGCTTCCCTGCGGGAGATACTCTCTTTGCCAAAATCGCATTATTAGGCGAAAGTAAGTTACAATTCAGTACCCTATCCTAAAGCTTGCTGTTAGGAGGGAATCTGCAGCTTGCAGTGAAAGCGCTTCCAGAGGGGAGTCTAATGAGGGCAAATATTTGATGGTAGCAGCTTCCCTGCGGGAGATATTTTCTTTGCCATAATCGCCTTATTAGCCGCAGTTAAGTTACAATTCAGTACCCTATCCTAAAGCTTGCTGTTAGGAGGGAATCTGCAGCTTGCAGTGAAAGCGCTTCCAGAGGGGAGTCTAATGAGGGCAAGCATTTGATGGTAGCAGCTTCCCTGCGGGAGATATTCTCTTTGCCAAAATCGCCTTATTAGCCGCAGTTAAGTTACAATTCAGTACACTGCCCTACAGCTTGCTGTTAGGAGGGAATCTGCACCTTGCAGTGAAAGCGCTTCCAGAGGGGAGTCTAATGAGGGCAAACATTTGATGTTAGCAGCTTCCCTGCGGGTGATACTCTCTTTGCCAAAATCGCATTATTAGGCGAAAGTAAGTTTCAATTCAGTACCCTATCCTAAAGCTTGCTGTTAGGAGGGAATCTGCAGCTTGCAGTGAAAGCGCTTCCAGAGGGGAGTCTAATGAGGGGAAACATTTGATGGTAGCAGCTTCCCTGCGGGAGATACTCTCTTTGCCAAAATCGCTTTATTAGGCGAAAGTAAGTTACAATTCAGTACCCTATCCTAAAGCTTGCTGTTAGGAGGGAATCTGCAGCTTGCAGTGAAAGCGCTTCCAGAGGGGAGTCTAATGAGGGCAAATATTTGATGGTAGCAGCTTCCCTGCGGGAGATATTCTCTTTGCCATAATCACCTTATTAGCCGCAGTTAAGTTACAATTCAGTACCCTATCCTAAAGCTTGCTGTTAGGAGGGAATCTGCAGCTTGCAGTGAAAGCGCTTCCAGAGGGGAGTCTAATGAGGGCAAAGATTTGATGGTAGCAGCTTCCCTGCGGGAGATATTCTCTTTGAAAAAACCGCATTATTAGGCGAAAGTAAGTTACAATTCAGTACCCTATCCTAAAGCTTGCTGTTAGGAGGGAATCTGCAGCTTGCAGTGAAAGCGCTTCCAGAGGGGAGTCTAATGAGGGCAAACATTTGATGGTAGCTGCTTCCCTGCGGGAGATACTCTCTTTGCCAAAATCGCATTATTAGGCGAAAGTAAGTTACAATTCAGTACCCTATCCTAAAGCTTGCTGTTAGGAGGGAATCTGCAGCTTGCAGTGAAAGCGCTTCCAGAGGGGAGTCTAATGAGGGCAAAGATTTGATGGTAGCAGCTTCCCTGCGGGAGATACTCTCTTTGCCAAAATCGCCTTATTAGCTGCAGTTAAGTTACAATTCAGTACCCTATCCTAAAGCTTGCTGTTAGGAGGGAATCTGCAGCTTGCAGTGAAAGCGCTTCCAGAGGGGAGTCTAATGAGGGAAAACATTTGATGGTAGCAGCTTCCCTATGGGAGATACTCTCTTTGCCAAAATCGCTTTATTAGGCGAAAGTAAGTTACAATTCAGTACCCTATCCTAAAGCTTGCTGTTAGGAGGGAATCTGCAGCTTGCAGTGAAAGCGCTTCCAGAGGGGAGTCTAATGAGGGCAAATATTTGATGGTAGCAGCTTCCCTGCGGGAGATATTCTCTTTGCCATAATCACCTTATTAGCCGCAGTTAAGTTAGAATTCAGTGCCCTATCCTAAAGCTTGCTGTTAGGAGGGAATCTGCAGCTTGCAGTGAAAGCGCTTCCAGAGGGGAGTCTAATGAGGGCAAAGATTTGATGGTAGCAGCTTCCCTGCAGGAGATACTCTCTTTGCCAAAATCGCATTATTAGGCGAAAGTAAGTTACAATTCAGTACCCTAACCTAAAGTTGCTGTTAGGAGGGAATCTGCAGCTTGCAGTGAAAGCGCTTCCAGAGGGGAGTCTAACGAGGGCAAAAATTTGATGGTAGCAGCTTCCCTGCGGGAGATACTCTCTTTGCCAAAATCGCCTTATTAGCCGCAGTTAAGTTACAATTCAGTACCCTCTCCTAAAGCTTGCTGTTAGGAAGGAATCTGCAGCTTGCAGTGAAAGCGCTTCCAGAGGGGAGTCTAATGAGGGCAAACATTTGATGGTAGCAGCTTCCCTGCGGGAGATATTCTCCTTGCCATAATCGCATTATTAGGCGAAAGTAAGTTACAATTCAGGACCCTATCCTAAAGCTTGCTGTTAGGAGGGAATCTGCAGCTTGCAGTGAAAGCGCTTCCAGAGGGGAGTCTAATGAGGGCAAACATTTGATGGTAGCAGCTTCCCTGCGGGAGATACTCTCTTTGCCAAAATCGCATTATTAGGCGAAAGTAAGTTACAATTCAGTACCCTATCCTAAAGCTTGCTGTTAGGAGGGAATCTGCAGCTTGCAGTGAAAGCACTTCCAGAGGGGAGTCTAATGAGGGCAAATATTTGATGGTAGCAGCTTCCCTGCGGGAGATATTTTCTTTGCCATAATCGCCTTATTAGCCGCAGTTAAGTTACAATTCAGTACCCTATCCTAAAGCTTGCTGTTAGGAGGGAATCTGCAGCTTGCAGTGAAAGCGCTTCCAGAGGGGAGTCTAATGAGGGCAAAGATTTGATGGTAGCAGCTTCCCTGCGGGAGATACTCTCTTTGCCAAAATCGCATTATTAGCCGCAGTTAAGTTACAATTCAGTACCCTATCCTAAAGTTTGCTGTTAGGAGGGAATCTGCAGCTTGCAGTGAAAGCGCTTCCAGAGGGGAGTCTAATGAGGGCAAGCATTTGATGGTAGCAGCTTCCCTGCGGGTGATACTCTCTTTGCCAAAATCGCATTATTAGGCGAAAGTAAGTTTCAATTTAGTACCCTATCCTAAAGCTTGCTGTTAGGAGGGAATCTGCAGCTTGCAGTGAAAGCGCTTCCAGAGGGGAGTCTAACGATGGCAAAAATTTGATGGAATCAGCTTCCCTGCGGGAGATACTCTCTTTGCCAAAATCGCCTTATTAGCCGCAGTTAAGTTACAATTCAGTACCCTATCCTAAAGCTTGCTGTTAGGAAGGAATCTGCAGCTTGCAGTGAAAGCGCTTCCAGAGGGGAGTCTAATGAGGGCAAACATTTAATGTTAGCAGCTTCCCTGCGGGTGATACTCTCTTTGCCAAAATCGCATTATTAGGCAAAAGTAAGTTACAATTCAGGACCCTATCCTAAAGCTTGCTGTTAGGAGGGAATCTGCAGCTTGCAGTGAAAGCGCTTCCAGAGGGGAGTCTAATGAGGGCAAACATTTGATGGTAGCAGCTTCCCTGCGGGAGATATTCTCTTTGCCAAAATCGCCTTATTAGCCGCAGTTAAGTTACAATTCAGTACACTGCCCTACAGCTTGCTGTTAGGAGGGAATCTGCAGCTTGCAGTGAAAGCGCTTCCAGAGGGGAGTCTAATGAGGGCAAACATTTGATGTTAGCAGCTTCCCTGCGGGTGATACTCTCTTTGCCAAAATCGCATTATTAGGCGAAAGTAAGTTTCAATTCAGTACCCTATCCTAAAGCTTGCTGTTAGGAGGGAATCTGCAGCTTGCAGTGAAAGCGCTTCCAGAGGGGAGTCTAATGAGGGGAAACATTTGATGGTAGCAGCTTCCCTGCGGGAGATACTCTCTTTGCCAAAATCGCATTATTATGCGAAAGTAAGTTACCATTCAGTACCCTATCCTAAAGCTTGCTGTTAGGAGGGAATCTGCAGCTTGCAGTGAAAGCGCTTCCAGAGGGGAGTCTAATGAGGGCAAATATTTGATGGTAGCAGCTTCCCTGCGGGAGATATTCTCTTTGCCATAATCACCTTATTAGCCGCAGTTAAGTTACAATTCAGTACCCTATCCTAAAGCTTGCTGTTAGGAGGGAATCTGCAGCTTGCAGTGAAAGCGCTTCCAGAGGGGAGTGTAATGAGGGCAAACCTTTGATGGTAGCAGCTTCCCTGTAGGAGATACTCTCTTTGCCAAAATCGCATTATTAGGCGAAAGTAAGTTACAATTCAGTACCCTAACCTAAAGTTGCTGTTAGGAGGGAATCTGCAGCTTGCAGTGAAAGCGCTTCCAGAGGGGAGTCTAACGAGGGCAAAAATTTGATGGTAGCAGCTTCCCTGCGGGAGATACTCTCTTTGCCAAAATCGCCTTATTAGCCGCAGTTAAGTTACAATTCAGTACCCTCTCCTAAAGCTTGCTGTTAGGAAGGAATCTGCAGCTTGCAGTGAAAGCGCTTCCAGAGGGGAGTCTAATGAGGGCAAACATTTGATGGTAGCAGCTTCCCTGCGGGAGATATTCTCCTTGCCATAATCGCATTATTAGGCGAAAGTAAGTTACAATTCAGGACCCTATCCTAAAGCTTGCTGTTAGGAGGGAATCTGCAGCTTGCAGTGAAAGCGCTTCCAGAGGGGAGTCTAATGAGGGCAAACATTTGATGGTAGCAGCTTCCCTGCGGGAGATACTCTCTTTGCCAAAATCGCATTATTAGGCGAAAGTAAGTTACAATTCAGTACCCTATCCTAAAGCTTGCTGTTAGGAGGGAATCTGCAGCTTGCAGTGAAAGCACTTCCAGAGGGGAGTCTAATGAGGGCAAATATTTGATGGTAGCAGCTTCCCTGCGGGAGATATTTTCTTTGCCATAATCGCCTTATTAGCCGCAGTTAAGTTACAATTCAGTACCCTATCCTAAAGCTTGCTGTTAGGAGGGAATCTGCAGCTTGCAGTGAAAGCGCTTCCAGAGGGGAGTCTAATGAGGGCAAAGATTTGATGGTAGCAGCTTCCCTGCGGGAGATACTCTCTTTGCCAAAATCGCATTATTAGCCGCAGTTAAGTTACAATTCAGTACCCTATCCTAAAGCTTGCTGTTAGGAGGGAATCTGCAGCTTGCAGTGAAAGCGCTTCCAGAGGGGAGTCTAATGAGGGCAAGCATTTGATGGTAGCAGCTTCCCTGCGGGTGATACTCTCTTTGCCAAAATCGCATTATTAGGCGAAAGTAAGTTTCAATTTAGTACCCTATCCTAAAGCTTGCTGTTAGGAGGGAATCTGCAGCTTGCAGTGAAAGCGCTTCCAGAGGGGAGTCTAACGAGGGCAAAAATTTTATGGTAGCAGCTTCCCTGCGGGAGATACTCTCTTTGCCAAAATCGCCTTATTAGCCGCAGTTAAGTTACAATTCAGTACCCTATCCTAAAGCTTGCTGTTAGGAAGGAATCTGCAGCTTGCAGTGAAAGCGCTTCCAGAGGGGAGTCTAATGAGGGCAAACATTTAATGTTAGCAGCTTCCCTGCGGGTGATACTCTCTTTGCCAAAATCGCATTATTAGGCAAAAGTAAGTTACAATTCAGGACCCTATCCTAAAGCTTGCTGTTAGGAGGGAATCTGCAGCTTGCAGTGAAAGCGCTTCCAGAGGGGAGTCTAATGAGGGCAAACATTTGATGGTAGCAGCTTCCCTGCGGGAGATATTCTCTTTGCCAAAATCGCCTTATTAGCCGCAGTTAAGTTACAATTCAGTACACTGCCCTACAGTTTGCTGTTAGGAGGGAATCTGCAGCTTGCAGTGAAAGCGCTTCCAGAGGGGAGTCTAATGAGGGCAAACATTTGATGTTAGCAGCTTCCCTGCGGGTGATACTCTCTTTGCCAAAATCGCATTATTAGGCGAAAGTAAGTTTCAATTCAGTACCCTATCCTAAAGCTTGCTGTTAGGAGGGAATCTGCAGCTTGCAGTGAAAGCGCTTCCAGAGGGGAGTCTAATGAGGGGAAACATTTGATGGTAGCAGCTTCCCTGCGGGAGATACTCTCTTTGCCAAAATCGCATTATTATGCGAAAGTAAGTTACCATTCAGTACCCTATCCTAAAGCTTGCTGTTAGGAGGGAATCTGCAGCTTGCAGTGAAAGCGCTTCCAGAGGGGAGTCTAATGAGGGCAAATATTTGATGGTAGCAGCTTCCCTGCGGGAGATATTCTCTTTGCCATAATCACGTTATTAGCCGCAGTTAAGTTACAATTCAGTACCCTATCCTAAAGCTTGCTGTTAGGAGGGAATCTGCAGCTTGCAGTGAAAGCGCTTCCAGAGGGGAGTGTAATGAGGGCAAACCTTTGATGGTAGCAGCTTCCCTGTAGGAGATACTCTCTTTGCCAAAATCGCATTATTAGGCGAAAGTAAGTTACAATTCAGTACCCTATCCTAAAGCTTGCTGTTAGGAGGGAATCTGCAGCTTGCAGTGAAAGCGCTTCCAGAGGGGAGTCTAATGAGGGCAAACATTTGATGGTAGCAGCTTCCCTGCGGGAGATACCCTCTTTGCCAGAATCGCATTATTAGGCGAAAGTAAGTTACAATTCAGTACCCTATCCTAAAGCTTGCTGTTAGGAGGGAATCTGCAGCTTGCAATGAAAGCGCTTCCAGAGGGGAGTCTAATGAGGGCAAACATTTGATGGTAGCAGCTTCCCTGCGGGAGATACTCTCTTTGCCAAAATCGCATTATTAGGCGAAAGTAAGTTACAATTCAGTACCCTATCCTAAAGCTTGCTGTTAGGAGGGAATCTGCAGCTTGCAGTGAAAGCGCTTCCAGAGGGGAGTCTAATGAGGGCAAACATTTGATGGTAGCAGCTTCCCTGCGGGAGAAAGTCTCTTTGCTAAAATCACATTATTAGGCGAAAGTACGTTACAATTCAGTACCCTTTCCTAAAGATTGCTGTTAGGAGGGAATCTGCAGCTTGCAGTGAAAGCGCTTCCAGAGGGGAGTCTAATGAGGGCAAACATTTGATGGTAACAGCTTCCCTGCGGGAGATATTCTCTTTGACAAAATCGCCTTATTAGCCGCAGTTAAGATACAATTCAGTACAGTGTCCTAAAGCTTGCTGTTAGGAGGGAATCTGCAGCTTGCAGTGAAAGCACGTCCAGAGGGGAGTCTAATGAGGGCAAACATTTGATGGTAGCAGCTTTCCAGCGGGAGATACTCTCTTTGCCAAAATCGCATTATTAGGCGAAAGTAAGTTACAATTCAGTACCCCTTCCTAAAGCTTGATGTTAGGAGGGAATCTGCAGCTTGCAGTGAAAGCGCTTCCAGAGGGGGGTCTAATGAGGGCAAACATTTGATGGTAACAGCTTTCCTGCCGGAGATACTCTCTTTGCCAAAACCGCATTATTAGCCGCAGTTAAGTTACAATTCAGTACCCTATCCTAAAGCTTGCTGTTAGGAGGGAATCTGCAGCTTGCAATGAAAGCGCTTCCAGAGGGGAGTCTAATGAGGGCAAACATTTGATGGTAGCAGCTTCCCTGCGGGAGATATTCTCTTTGCCAAATTCTCCTTATTAGCCGCAGTTAAGTTACAATTCAGTACACTATTCTAAAGCTTGCTGTTAGGAGGGAATCTGCAGCTTGCAGTGAAAGCGCTTCCAGAGGGGAGTCTAATGAGGGCAAACATTTGATGGTAGCAGCTTCCCTGCCGGAGATACTCTCTTTGCCAAAATCGCATTATTAGGCGAAAGTAAGTTACAATTCAGTACCCTATCCTAAAGCTTGCTGTTAGGAGGGAATCTGCAGCTTGCAGTGAAAGCGCTTCCAGAGGGGAGTCTAATGAGGGCAAAGATTTGATGGTAGCAGCTTCCCTGCGGGAGATACTCTCTTTGCCAAAATCGCCTTATTAGGCGAAAGTAAGTTACAATTCAGGACCCTATCCTAAAGCTTGCAGTTAGGAGGGAAACTGCAGCTTGCAGTGAAAGCGCTTCCACAGGGTAGTCTAATGAGGGCAAACATTTGATGGTAGCAGCTTCCCTGCGGGAGATATTCTCTTTGCCAAAATCGCATTATTAGGCGAAAGTAAGTTACAATTCAGTACCCTATCCTAAAGCTTGCTGTTAGGAGGGAATCTGCAGCTTGCAGTGAAAGCGCTTCCAGAGGGGAGTCTAATGAGGGCAAACATTTGATGGTAGCAGCTTCCCTGCGGGAGATAGTCTCTTTGCCATAATCGCCTTATTAGCCGCAGTTAAGTTACAATTCAGTACCCTATCCTAAAGCTTGCTGTTAGGAGGGAATCTGCAGCTTGCAGTGAAAGCGCTTCCAGAGGGTAGTCTAATGAGGGCAAACATTTGATGGTAGCAGCTTCCCTGCGGGAGATACTCTCTTTGCCAAAATCGCCTTATTAGCCGCAGTTAAGTTACAATTCAGTACACTGTCCTACAGCTTGCTGTTAGGAGGGAATCTGCAGCTTGCAGTGAAAGCGCTTCCAGAGGGGAGTCTAATGAGGGCAAACATTTGATGGTAGCAGCTTCCCTGCGGGTGATACTCTCTTTGCCAAAATCGCATTATTAGGCGAAAGTAAGTTACAATTCAGTACCCTATCCTAAAGCTTGCTGTTAGGAGGGAATCTGCAGCTTGCAGTGAAAGCGCTTCCAGAGGGGAGTCTAATGAGGGCAAACATTTGATGGTAGCAGCTTCCCTGCGGGAGATATTCTCTTTGAAAAAACCGCATTATTAGGCGAAAGTAAGTTACAATTCAGTACCCTATCCTAAAGCTTGCTGTTAGGAGGGAATCTGCAGCTTGCAGTGAAATCACTTCCAGAGGGGAGTCTAAGGAGGGCAAACATTTGATGGTAGCTGCTTCCCTGCGGGAGATAGTCTCTTTGCCAAAATCGCATTATTAGGCGAAAGTAAGTTACAATTCAGTACCCTATCCTAAAGCTTGCTGTTAGGAGGGAATCTGCAGCTTGCAGTGAAAGCGCTTCCAGAGGGGAGTCTAACGAGGGCAAACATTTGATGGTAGCAGCTTCCCTGCGGGAGATACTCTCTTAGATAAATAGCATTATTAGGCGAAACTAAGATACAATTCAGTACCCTATCCTAAAGCTTGCTGTTAGGAGGGAATCTGCAGCTTGCAGTGAAAGCGCTTCCAGAGCGGTGTCTAATGAGGGCAAACATTTGATGGTAGCAGCTTCCCTGCGGAAGATACTCTCTTTGCCAAAATCGCATTATTAGGCGAAAGTAAGTTACCATTCAGTACCCTATCCTAAAGCTTGCTGTTAGGAGGGAATCTGCAGCTTGCAGTGAAAGCGCTTCCAGAGGGGAGTCTAATGAGGGCAAACATTTGATGGTAGCAGCTTCCCTGCGGGAGATACTCTCTTTGCCAAAATCGCCTTATTAGCTGCAGTTAAGTTACAATTCAGTACCCTATCCTAAAGCTTGCTGTTAGGAGGGAATCTGCAGCTTGCAGTGAAAGCGCTTCCAGAGGGGAGTCTAATGAGGGCAAACATTTGATGGTAGCAGCTTCCCTGCGGGAGATACTCTCTTTGCCAAAATCGCATTATTAGGTGAAAGTAAGTTACAATTCAGTACCCTATCCTAAAGCTTGCTGTTAGGAGGGAATCTGCAGCTTGCAGTGAAAGCGCTTCCAGAGGGGAGTCTAATGAGGGCAAACATTTGATGGTAGCAGCTTCCCTGCGGGAGATACTCTCTTTGCCAAAACCGCATTATTAGCCGCAGTTAAGTTACAATTCACTACCCTATCCTAAAGCTTGCTGTTAGGAGGGAATCTGAAGCTTGCAGTGAAAGCGCTTCCACAGGGTAGTCTAATGAGGGCAAACATTTGATGGTAGCAGCTTCCCTGCGGGAGATAGTCTCTTTTCCAAAATCGCATTATTAGGCGAAAGTAAGTTACAATTCAGTACCCTATCCTAAAGCTTGCTGTTAGGATGGAATCTGCAGCTTGCAGTGAAAGCGCTTCCAGAGGGGAGTCTAATGAGGGCAAATATTTGATGGTAGCAGCTTCCCTGCGGGAGATATTCTCTTTGCCATAATCGCCTTATTAGCCGCATTTAAGTTACAATTCAGTACCCTATCCTAAAGCTTGCTGTTAGGAGGGAATCTGCAGCTTGCAGTGAAAGCGCTTCCAGAGGGGAGTCTAATGAGGGCAAACATTTGATGGTAGCAGCTTCCCTGCAGGAGATACTCTCTTTGCAAAAATCGCATTATTAGGCGAAAGTAAGATACAATTCAGGACCCTATCCTAAAGCTTGCTGTTAGGAGGGAATCTGCAGCTTGCAGTGAAAGCGCTTCCAGAGGGGAGTCTAATGAGGGCAAACATTTGATGGTAGCAGCTTCCCTGCGGGAGATAGTCTCTTTGCCATAATCGCCTTATTAGCCGCAGTTAAGTTACAATTCAGTACCCTATCCTAAAGCTTGCTGTTAGGAGGGAATCTGCAGCTTGCAGTGAAAGCGCTTCCAGAGGGGAGTCTAATGAGGGCAAACATTTGATGGTAGCAGCTTCCCTGCGGGAGATAGTCTCTTTGCCAAAATCGCATTATTAGGCGAAAGTAAGTTACAATTCAGGACCCTATCCTAAAGCTTGCTGTTAGGAGGGAATCTGCAGCTTGCAGTGAAAGCGCTTCCAGAGGGGAGTCTAATGAGGGCAAACATTTGATGGTAGCAGCTTCCCTGCGGGAGATAGTCTCTTTGCCAAAATCGCATTATTAGGCGAAAGTAAGTTACAATTCAGGACCCTATCCTAAAGCTTGCTGTTAGGAGGGAATCTGCAGCTTGCAGTGAAAGCGCTTCCAGAGGGGAGTCTAATGAGGGCAAAGATTTGATGGTAGCAGCTTCCCTGCGGGAGATAGTCTCTTTGCCAAAATCGCATTATTAGGCGAAAGTAAGTTACAATTCAGTACCCTATCCTAAAGCTTGCTGTTAGGAGGGAATCTGCAGCTTGCAGTGAAAGCGCTTCCAGAGGGGAGTCTAATGAGGGCAAACATTTGATGGTAGCAGCTTCCCTGCGGGAGATACTCTCTTTGCCAAAATTGCATTATTAGGCGAAAGTAAGTTACAATTCAGTACCCTATCCTAAAGCTTGCTGTTAGGAGGGAATCTGCAGCTTGCAGTGAAAGCGCTTCCAGAGGGGAGTCTAATGAGGGCAAACATTTGATGGTAGCAGCTTCCCTGCGGGAGAAAGTCTCTTTGCTAAAATCGCATTATTAGGCGAAAGTACGTTACAATTCAGTACCCTTTCCTAAAGCTTGCTGTTAGGAGGGAATCTGCAGCTTGCAGTGAAAGCGCTTCCAGAGGGGAGTCTAATGAGGGCAAACATTTGATGGTAGCAGCTTCCCTGCGGGAGATACTCTCTTTGCCAAAATCGCATTATTAGGTGAAAGTAAGTTACAATTCAGTAACCTATCCTAAAGCTTGCTGTTAGGAGGGAATCTGCAGCTTGCAGTGAAAGCGCTTCCAGAGGGGAGTCTAATGAGGGCAAACATTTGATGGTAGCAGCTTTCCTGCCGGAGATACTCTCTTTGCCAAAACCGCATTATTAGCCGCAGTTAAGTTACAATTCAGTACCCTATCCTAAAGCTTGCTGTTAGGAGGGAATCTGCAGCTTGCAGTGAAAGCGCTTCCAGAGGGGAGTCTAATGAGGGCAAACATTTGATGGTAGCAGCTTCCCTGCGGGAGATATTCTCTTTGCCAAATTCTCCTTATTAGCCGCAGTTAAGTTACAATTCAGTACCCTATCCTAAAGCTTGCTGTTAGGAGGGAATCTGCAGCTTGCAGTGAAAGCGCTTCCAGAGGGGAGTCTAATGAGGGCAAACATTTGATGGTAGCAGCTTCCCTGCGGGTGATACTCTCTTTGCCAAAATCGCATTATTAGGCGAAAGTAAGTTACAATTCAGTACCCTATCCTAAAGCTTGCTGTTAGGAGGGAATCTGCAGCTTGCAGTGAAAGCACTTCCAGAGGGGAGTCTAATGAGGGCAGAGATTTGATGTTAGCAGCTTCCCTGCGGGAGATACTCTCTTTGCCAAAATCGCATTATTAGGCGAAAGTAAGTTACAATTCAGGACCCTATCCTAAAGCTTGCAGTTAGGAGGGAATCTGCAGCTTGCAGTGAAAGCGCTTCCACAGGGTAGTCTAATGAGGGCAAACATTTGATGGTAGCAGCTTCCCTGCGGGAGATACTCTCTTTGCCAAAATCGCCTTATTAGGCGAAAGTAAGTTACAATTCAGTACCCTATCCTAAAGCTTGCTGTTAGGAGGGAATCTGCAGCTTGAAGTGAAAGCGCTTCCAGAGAGGATTCTAATGAGGGCAAATATTTGATGGTAGCAGCTTCCCTGCGGGAGATATTCTCTTTGCCAAAATCGCATTATTAGGCGAAAGTAAGTTACAATTCAGTACCCTATCCTAAAGCTTGCTGTTAGGAGGGAATCTGCAGCTTGCAGTGAAAGCGCTTCCAGAGGGGAGTCTAATGAGGGCAAACATTTGATGGTAGCAGCTTACCTGCGGGAGATACTCTCTTTGCCAAAATCGCATTATTAGGCGAAAGTAAGTTACAATTCAGGACCCTATCCTAAAGCTTGCTGTTAGGAGGGAATCTGCAGCTTGCAGTGAAAGCGCTTCCAGAGGGGAGTCTAATGAGGGCAAACATTTGATGGTAGCAGCTTCCCTGCGGGAGATAGTCTCTTTGCCATAATCGCCTTATTAGCCGCAGTTAAGATACAATTCAGTACAGTGTCCTAAAGCTTGCTGTTAGGAGGGAATCTGCAGCTTGCAGTGAAAGCACGTCCAGAGGGGAGTCTAATGAGGGCAAACATTTGATGGTAGCAGCTTTCCAGCGGGAGATACTCTCTTTGCCAAAATCGCATTATTAGGCGAAAGTAAGTTACAATTCAGTACCCCTTCCTAAAGCTTGATGTTAGGAGGGAATCTGCAGCTTGCAGTGAAAGCGCTTCCAGAGGGGGGTCTAATGAGGGCAAACATTTGATGGTAACAGCTTTCCTGCCGGAGATACTCTCTTTGCCAAAACCGCATTATTAGCCGCAGTTAAGTTACAATTCAGTACCCTATCCTAAAGCTTGCTGTTAGGAGGGAATCTGCAGCTTGCAATGAAAGCGCTTCCAGAGGGGAGTCTAATGAGGGCAAACATTTGATGGTAGCAGCTTCCCTGCGGGAGATATTCTCTTTGCCATATTCTCCTTATTAGCCGCAGTTAAGTTACAATTCAGTACCCTATTCTAAAGCTTGCTGTTAGGAGGGAATCTGCAGCTTGCAGTGAAAGCGCTTCCAGAGGGGAGTCTAATGAGGGCAAACATTTGATGGTAGCAGCTTCCCTGCCGGAGATACTCTCTTTGCCAAAATCGCATTATTAGGCGAAAGTAAGTTACAATTCAGTACCCTATCCTAAAGCTTGCTGTTAGGAGGGAATCTGCAGCTTGCAGTGAAAGCGCTTCCAGAGGGGAGTCTAATGAGGGCAAAGATTTGATGGTAGCAGCTTCCCTGCGGGAGATACTCTCTTTGCCAAAATCGCCTTATTAGGCGAAAGTAAGTTACAATTCAGGACCCTATCCTAAAGCTTGCAGTTAGGAGGGAAACTGCAGCTTGCAGTGAAAGCGCTTCCAGAGGGGAGTCTAATGAGGGCAAACATTTGATGGTAGCAGCTTCCCTGCGGGAGATATTCTCTTTGCCAAAATCGCATTATTAGGCGAAAGTAAGTTACAATTCAGTACCCTATCCTAAAGCTTGCTGTTAGGAGGGAATCTGCAGCTTGCAGTGAAAGCGCTTCCAGAGGGGAGTCTAATGAGGGCAAACATTTGATGGTAGCAGCTTCCCTGCGGGAGATAGTCTCTTTGCCATAATCGCCTTATTAGCCGCAGTTAAGTTACAATTCAGTACCCTATCCTAAAGCTTGCTGTTAGGAGGGAATCTGCAGCTTGCAGTGAAAGCGCTTCCAGAGGGTAGTCTAATGAGGGCAAACATTTGATGGTAGCAGCTTCCCTGCGGGAGATACTCTCTTTGCCAAAATCGCCTTATTAGCCGCAGTTAAGTTACAATTCAGTACACTGTCCTACAGCTTGCTGTTAGGAGGGAATCTGCAGCTTGCAGTGAAAGCGCTTCCAGAGGGGAGTCTAATGAGGGCAAACATTTGATGGTAGCAGCTTCCCTGCGGGTGATACTCTCTTTGCCAAAATCGCATTATTAGGCGAAAGTAAGTTACAATTCAGTACCCTATCCTAAAGCTTGCTGTTAGGAGGGAATCTGCAGCTTGCAGTGAAAGCGCTTCCAGAGGGGAGTCTAATGAGGGCAAACATTTGATGGTAGCAGCTTCCCTGCGGGAGATATTCTCTTTGAAAAAACCGCATTATTAGGCGAAAGTAAGTTACAATTCAGTACCCTATCCTAAAGCTTGCTGTTAGGAGGGAATCTGCAGCTTGCAGTGAAATCACTTCCAGAGGGGAGTCTAAGGAGGGCAAACATTTGATGGTAGCTGCTTCCCTGCGGGAGATAGTCTCTTTGCCAAAATCGCATTATTAGGCGAAAGTAAGTTACAATTCAGTACCCTATCCTAAAGCTTGCTGTTAGGAGGGAATCTGCAGCTTGCAGTGAAAGCGCTTCCAGAGGGGAGTCTAACGAGGGCAAACATTTGATGGTAGCAGCTTCCCTGCGGGAGATACTCTCTTAGATAAATAGCATTATTAGGCGAAACTAAGATACAATTCAGTACCCTATCCTAAAGCTTGCTGTTAGGAGGGAATCTGCAGCTTGCAGTGAAAGCGCTTCCAGAGCGGTGTCTAATGAGGGCAAACATTTGATGGTAGCAGCTTCCCTGCGGGAGATACTCTCTTTGCCAAAATCGCATTATTAGGCGAAAGTAAGTTACCATTCAGTACTCTATCCTAAAGCTTGCTGTTAGGAGGGAATCTGCAGCTTGCAGTGAAAGCGCTTCCAGAGGGGAGTCTAATGAGGGCAAACATTTGATGGTAGCAGCTTCCCTGCGGGAGATACTCTCTTTGCCAAAATCGCCTTATTAGCTGCAGTTAAGTTACAATTCAGTACCCTATCCTAAAGCTTGCTGTTAGGAGGGAATCTGCAGCTTGCAGTGAAAGCGCTTCCAGAGGGGAGTCTAATGAGGGCAAACATTTGATGGTAGCAGCTTCCCTGCGGGAGATACTCTCTTTGCCAAAATCGCATTATTAGGTGAAAGTAAGTTACAATTCAGTACCCTATCCTAAAGCTTGCTGTTAGGAGGGAATCTGCAGCTTGCAGTGAAAGCGCTTCCAGAGGGGAGTCTAATGAGGGCAAACATTTGATGGTAGCAGCTTCCCTGCGGGAGATACTCTCTTTGCCAAAACCGCATTATTAGCCGCAGTTAAGTTACAATTCACTACCCTATCCTAAAGCTTGCTGTTAGGAGGGAATCTGAAGCTTGCAGTGAAAGCGCTTCCACAGGGTAGTCTAATGAGGGCAAACATTTGATGGTAGCAGCTTCCCTGCGGGAGATAGTCTCTTTTCCAAAATCGCATTATTAGGCGAAAGTAAGTTACAATTCAGTACCCTATCCTAAAGCTTGCTGTTAGGATGGAATCTGCAGCTTGCAGTGAAAGCGCTTCCAGAGGGGAGTCTAATGAGGGCAAATATTTGATGGTAGCAGCTTCCCTGCGGGAGATATTCTCTTTGCCATAATCGCCTTATTAGCCGCATTTAAGTTACAATTCAGTACCCTATCCTAAAGCTTGCTGTTAGGAGGGAATCTGCAGCTTGCAGTGAAAGCGCTTCCAGAGGGGAGTCTAATGAGGGCAAACATTTGATGGTAGCAGCTTCCCTGCAGGAGATACTCTCTTTGCAAAAATCGCATTATTAGGCGAAAGTAAGATACAATTCAGGACCCTATCCTAAAGCTTGCTGTTAGGAGGGAATCTGCAGCTTGCAGTGAAAGCGCTTCCAGAGGGGAGTCTAATGAGGGCAAACATTTGATGGTAGCAGCTTCCCTGCGGGAGATAGTCTCTTTGCCATAATCGCCTTATTAGCCGCAGTTAAGTTACAATTCAGTACCCTATCCTAAAGCTTGCTGTTAGGAGGGAATCTGCAGCTTGCAGTGAAAGCGCTTCCAGAGGGGAGTCTAATGAGGGCAAACATTTGATGGTAGCAGCTTCCCTGCGGGAGATAGTCTCTTTGCCAAAATCGCATTATTAGGCGAAAGTAAGTTACAATTCAGGACCCTATCCTAAAGCTTGCTGTTAGGAGGGAATCTGCAGCTTGCAGTGAAAGCGCTTCCAGAGGGGAGTCTAATGAGGGCAAACATTTGATGGTAGCAGCTTCCCTGCGGGAGATAGTCTCTTTGCCAAAATCGCATTATTAGGCGAAAGTAAGTTACAATTCAGGACCCTATCCTAAAGCTTGCTGTTAGGAGGGAATCTGCAGCTTGCAGTGAAAGCGCTTCCAGAGGGGAGTCTAATGAGGGCAAAGATTTGATGGTAGCAGCTTCCCTGCGGGAGATAGTCTCTTTGCCAAAATCGCATTATTAGGCGAAAGTAAGTTACAATTCAGTACCCTATCCTAAAGCTTGCTGTTAGGAGGGAATCTGCAGCTTGCAGTGAAAGCGCTTCCAGAGGGGAGTCTAATGAGGGCAAACATTTGATGGTAGCAGCTTCCCTGCGGGAGATACTCTCTTTGCCAAAATCGCATTATTAGGCGAAAGTAAGTTACAATTCAGTACCCTATCCTAAAGCTTGCTGTTAGGAGGGAATCTGCAGCTTGCAGTGAAAGCGCTTCCAGAGGGGAGTCTAATGAGGGCAAACATTTGATGGTAGCAGCTTCCCTGCGGGAGAAAGTCTCTTTGCTAAAATCGCATTATTAGGCGAAAGTACGTTACAATTCAGTACCCTTTCCTAAAGCTTGCTGTTAGGAGGGAATCTGCAGCTTGCAGTGAAAGCGCTTCCAGAGGGGAGTCTAATGAGGGCAAACATTTGATGGTAGCAGCTTCCCTGCGGGAGATACTCTCTTTGCCAAAATCGCATTATTAGGTGAAAGTAAGTTACAATTCAGTAACCTATCCTAAAGCTTGCTGTTAGGAGGGAATCTGCAGCTTGCAGTGAAAGCGCTTCCAGAGGGGAGTCTAATGAGGGCAAACATTTGATGGTAGCAGCTTTCCTGCCGGAGATACTCTCTTTGCCAAAACCGCATTATTAGCCGCAGTTAAGTTACAATTCAGTACCCTATCCTAAAGCTTGCTGTTAGGAGGGAATCTGCAGCTTGCAGTGAAAGCGCTTCCAGAGGGGAGTCTAATGAGGGCAAACATTTGATGGTAGCAGCTTCCCTGCGGGAGATATTCTCTTTGCCAAATTCTCCTTATTAGCCGCAGTTAAGTTACAATTCAGTACCCTATCCTAAAGCTTGCTGTTAGGAGGGAATCTGCAGCTTGCAGTGAAAGCGCTTCCAGAGGGGAGTCTAATGAGGGCAAACATTTGATGGTAGCAGCTTCCCTGCGGGTGATACTCTCTTTGCCAAAATCGCATTATTAGGCGAAAGTAAGTTACAATTCAGTACCCTATCCTAAAGCTTGCTGTTAGGAGGGAATCTGCAGCTTGCAGTGAAAGCACTTCCAGAGGGGAGTCTAATGAGGGCAGAGATTTGATGTTAGCAGCTTCCCTGCGGGAGATACTCTCTTTGCCAAAATCGCATTATTAGGCGAAAGTAAGTTACAATTCAGGACCCTATCCTAAAGCTTGCAGTTAGGAGGGAATCTGCAGCTTGCAGTGAAAGCGCTTCCACAGGGTAGTCTAATGAGGGCAAACATTTGATGGTAGCAGCTTCCCTGCGGGAGATACTCTCTTTGCCAAAATCGCCTTATTAGGCGAAAGTAAGTTACAATTCAGTACCCTATCCTAAAGCTTGCTGTTAGGAGGGAATCTGCAGCTTGAAGTGAAAGCGCTTCCAGAGAGGAGTCTAATGAGGGCAAATATTTGATGGTAGCAGCTTCCCTGCGGGAGATATTCTCTTTGCCAATATCGCCTTATTAGCCGCATTTAAGTTACAATTCAGTACCCTATCCTAAAGCTTGCTGTTAGGAGGGAATCTGCAGCTTGCAGTGAAAGCGCTTCCAGAGGGGAGTCTAATGAGGGCAAACATTTGATGGTAGCAGCTTACCTGCGGGAGATACTCTCTTTGCCAAAATCGCATTATTAGGCGAAAGTAAGTTACAATTCAGGACCCTATCCTAAAGCTTGCTGTTAGGAGGGAATCTGCAGCTTGCAGTGAAAGCGCTTCCAGAGGGGAGTCTAATGAGGGCAAACATTTGATGGTAGCAGCTTCCCTGCGGGAGATAGTCTCTTTGCCATAATCGCCTTATTAGCCGCAGTTAAGTTACAATTCAGTACCCTATCCTAAAGCTTGCTGTTAGGAGGGAATCTGCAGCTTGCAGTGAAAGCGCTTCCAGAGGGGAGTCTAATGAGGGCAAACATTTGATGGTAGCAGCTTCCCTGCGGGAGATAGTCTCTTTGCCAAAATCGCATTATTAGGCGAAAGTAAGTTACAATTCAGTACCCTATCCTAAAGCTTGCTGTTAGGAGGGAATCTGCAGCTTGCAGTGAAAGCGCTTCCAGAGGGGAGTCTAATGAGGGCAAACATTTGATGGTAGCAGCTTCCCTGCGGGAGATACTCTCTTTGCCAAAATCGCATTATTAGGCGAAAGTAAGTTACAATTCAGTACCCTATCCTAAAGCTTGCTGTTAGGAGGGAATCTGCAGCTTGCAGTGAAAGCGCTTCCAGAGGGGAGTCTAATGAGGGCAAACATTTGATGGTAGCAGCTTCCCTGCGGGAGATACTCTCTTTGCCAAAATCGCATTATTAGGCGAAAGTTAGTTACAATTCAGTACCCTATCCTAAAGCTTGCTGTTAGGAGGGAATCTGCAGCTTGCAGTGAAAGCGCTTCCAGAGGGGAGTCTAATGAGGGCAAACATTTGATGGTAGCAGCTTCCCTGCGGGAGATAGTCTCTTTGCCATAATCGCCTTATTAGCCGCAGTTAAGTTACAATTCAGTACCCTATCCTAAAGCTTGCTGTTAGGAGGGAATCTGCAGCTTGCAGTGAAAGCGCTTCCAGAGGGGAGTCTAATGAGGGCAAACATTTGATGGTAGCAGCTTCCCTGCGGGAGATAGTATCTTTGCCAAAATCGCATTATTAGGCGAAAGTAAGTTACAATTCAGGACCCTATCCTAAAGCTTGCTGTTAGGAGGGAATCTGCAGCTTGCAGTGAAAGCGCTTCCAGAGGGGACTCTAATGAGGGAAAACATTTGATGGTAGCAGCTTCCCTGCGGGAGATAGTCTCTTTGCCAAAATCGCATTATTAGGCGAAAGTAAGTTACAATTCAGTACCCTATCCTAAAGCTTGCTGTTAGGAGGGAATCTGCAGCTTGCAGTGAAAGCGCTTCCAGAGGGGAGTCTAATGAGGGCAAACATTTGATGGTAGCAGCTTCCCTGCGGGAGATAGTCTCTTTGCCAAAATCGCATTATTAGTCGAAAGTAAGTTACAATTCAGTACCCTATCCTAAAGCTTGCTGTTAGGAGGGAATCTGCAGCTTGCAGTGAAAGCGCTTCCAGAGGGGAGTCTAATGAGGGCAAACATTTGATGGTAGCAGCTTCCCTGCGGGAGATACTCTCTTTGCCAAAATCGCATTATTAGGTGAAAGTAAGATACAATTCAGTACCCTATCCTAAAGCTTGCTGTTAGGAGGGAATCTGCAGCTTGCAGTGAAAGCGCTTCCAGAGGGGAGTCTAATGAGGGCAAACATTTGATGGTAGCAGCTTCCCTGCGGGAGATACTCTCTTTGCCAAAATCGCATTATTAGTCGAAAGTAAGTTACAATTCAGGACCTTATCCTAAAGCTTGCAGTTAGGAGGGAATCTGCAGCTTGCAGTGAAAGCGCTTCCAGAGGGTAGTCTAACGAGGGCAAACATTTGATGGTAGCAGCTTCCCTGCGGGAGATATTCTTTTTGCCAAAATCGCATTATTAGGCGAAAGTAAGTTACAATTCAGTACCCTATCCTAAAGCTTGCTGTTAGGAGGGAATCTGCAGCTTGCAGTGAAAGCGCTTCCAGAGGGGAGTCTAATGAGGGCAAACATTTGATGGTAGCAGCTTCCCTGCGGGAGATATTCTCTTTGAAAAAACCGCATTATTAGGCGAAAGTAAGTTACAATTCAGTACCCTATCCTAAAGCTTGCTGTTAGGAGGGAATCTGCAGCTTGCAGTGAAATCACTTCCAGAGGGGAGTCTAAGGAGGGCAAACATTTGATGGTAGCTGCTTCCCTGCGGGAGATAGTCTCTTTGCCAAAATCGCATTATTAGGCGAAAGTAAGTTACAATTCAGTACCCTATCCTAAAGCTTGCTGTTAGGAGGGAATCTGCAGCTTGCAGTGAAAGCGCTTCCAGAGGGGAGTCTAACGAGGGCAAACATTTGATGGTAGCAGCTTCCCTGCGGGAGATACTCTCTTAGATAAATAGCATTATTAGGCGAAACTAAGATACAATTCAGTACCCTATCCTAAAGCTTGCTGTTAGGAGGGAATCTGCAGCTTGCAGTGAAAGCGCTTCCAGAGCGGTGTCTAATGAGGGCAAACATTTGATGGTAGCAGCTTCCCTGCGGGAGATACTCTCTTTGCCAAAATCGCATTATTAGGCGAAAGTAAGTTACCATTCAGTACTCTATCCTAAAGCTTGCTGTTAGGAGGGAATCTGCAGCTTGCAGTGAAAGCGCTTCCAGAGGGGAGTCTAATGAGGGCAAACATTTGATGGTAGCAGCTTCCCTGCGGGAGATACTCTCTTTGCCAAAATCGCCTTATTAGCTGCAGTTAAGTTACAATTCAGTACCCTATCCTAAAGCTTGCTGTTAGGAGGGAATCTGCAGCTTGCAGTGAAAGCGCTTCCAGAGGGGAGTCTAATGAGGGCAAACATTTGATGGTAGCAGCTTCCCTGCGGGAGATACTCTCTTTGCCAAAATCGCATTATTAGGTGAAAGTAAGTTACAATTCAGTACCCTATCCTAAAGCTTGCTGTTAGGAGGGAATCTGCAGCTTGCAGTGAAAGCGCTTCCAGAGGGGAGTCTAATGAGGGCAAACATTTGATGGTAGCAGCTTCCCTGCGGGAGATACTCTCTTTGCCAAAACCGCATTATTAGCCGCAGTTAAGTTACAATTCACTACCCTATCCTAAAGCTTGCTGTTAGGAGGGAATCTGAAGCTTGCAGTGAAAGCGCTTCCACAGGGTAGTCTAATGAGGGCAAACATTTGATGGTAGCAGCTTCCCTGCGGGAGATAGTCTCTTTTCCAAAATCGCATTATTAGGCGAAAGTAAGTTACAATTCAGTACCCTATCCTAAAGCTTGCTGTTAGGATGGAATCTGCAGCTTGCAGTGAAAGCGCTTCCAGAGGGGAGTCTAATGAGGGCAAATATTTGATGGTAGCAGCTTCCCTGCGGGAGATATTCTCTTTGCCATAATCGCCTTATTAGCCGCATTTAAGTTACAATTCAGTACCCTATCCTAAAGCTTGCTGTTAGGAGGGAATCTGCAGCTTGCAGTGAAAGCGCTTCCAGAGGGGAGTCTAATGAGGGCAAACATTTGATGGTAGCAGCTTCCCTGCAGGAGATACTCTCTTTGCAAAAATCGCATTATTAGGCGAAAGTAAGATACAATTCAGGACCCTATCCTAAAGCTTGCTGTTAGGAGGGAATCTGCAGCTTGCAGTGAAAGCGCTTCCAGAGGGGAGTCTAATGAGGGCAAACATTTGATGGTAGCAGCTTCCCTGCGGGAGATAGTCTCTTTGCCATAATCGCCTTATTAGCCGCAGTTAAGTTACAATTCAGTACCCTATCCTAAAGCTTGCTGTTAGGAGGGAATCTGCAGCTTGCAGTGAAAGCGCTTCCAGAGGGGAGTCTAATGAGGGCAAACATTTGATGGTAGCAGCTTCCCTGCGGGAGATAGTCTCTTTGCCAAAATCGCATTATTAGGCGAAAGTAAGTTACAATTCAGGACCCTATCCTAAAGCTTGCTGTTAGGAGGGAATCTGCAGCTTGCAGTGAAAGCGCTTCCAGAGGGGAGTCTAATGAGGGCAAACATTTGATGGTAGCAGCTTCCCTGCGGGAGATAGTCTCTTTGCCAAAATCGCATTATTAGGCGAAAGTAAGTTACAATTCAGGACCCTATCCTAAAGCTTGCTGTTAGGAGGGAATCTGCAGCTTGCAGTGAAAGCGCTTCCAGAGGGGAGTCTAATGAGGGCAAAGATTTGATGGTAGCAGCTTCCCTGCGGGAGATAGTCTCTTTGCCAAAATCGCATTATTAGGCGAAAGTAAGTTACAATTCAGTACCCTATCCTAAAGCTTGCTGTTAGGAGGGAATCTGCAGCTTGCAGTGAAAGCGCTTCCAGAGGGGAGTCTAATGAGGGCAAACATTTGATGGTAGCAGCTTCCCTGCGGGAGATACTCTCTTTGCCAAAATCGCATTATTAGGCGAAAGTAAGTTACAATTCAGTACCCTATCCTAAAGCTTGCTGTTAGGAGGGAATCTGCAGCTTGCAGTGAAAGCGCTTCCAGAGGGGAGTCTAATGAGGGCAAACATTTGATGGTAGCAGCTTCCCTGCGGGAGAAAGTCTCTTTGCTAAAATCGCATTATTAGGCGAAAGTACGTTACAATTCAGTACCCTTTCCTAAAGCTTGCTGTTAGGAGGGAATCTGCAGCTTGCAGTGAAAGCGCTTCCAGAGGGGAGTCTAATGAGGGCAAACATTTGATGGTAGCAGCTTCCCTGCGGGAGATACTCTCTTTGCCAAAATCGCATTATTAGGTGAAAGTAAGTTACAATTCAGTAACCTATCCTAAAGCTTGCTGTTAGGAGGGAATCTGCAGCTTGCAGTGAAAGCGCTTCCAGAGGGGAGTCTAATGAGGGCAAACATTTGATGGTAGCAGCTTTCCTGCCGGAGATACTCTCTTTGCCAAAACCGCATTATTAGCCGCAGTTAAGTTACAATTCAGTACCCTATCCTAAAGCTTGCTGTTAGGAGGGAATCTGCAGCTTGCAGTGAAAGCGCTTCCAGAGGGGAGTCTAATGAGGGCAAACATTTGATGGTAGCAGCTTCCCTGCGGGAGATATTCTCTTTGCCAAATTCTCCTTATTAGCCGCAGTTAAGTTACAATTCAGTACCCTATCCTAAAGCTTGCTGTTAGGAGGGAATCTGCAGCTTGCAGTGAAAGCGCTTCCAGAGGGGAGTCTAATGAGGGCAAACATTTGATGGTAGCAGCTTCCCTGCGGGTGATACTCTCTTTGCCAAAATCGCATTATTAGGCGAAAGTAAGTTACAATTCAGTACCCTATCCTAAAGCTTGCTGTTAGGAGGGAATCTGCAGCTTGCAGTGAAAGCACTTCCAGAGGGGAGTCTAATGAGGGCAGAGATTTGATGTTAGCAGCTTCCCTGCGGGAGATACTCTCTTTGCCAAAATCGCATTATTAGGCGAAAGTAAGTTACAATTCAGGACCCTATCCTAAAGCTTGCAGTTAGGAGGGAATCTGCAGCTTGCAGTGAAAGCGCTTCCACAGGGTAGTCTAATGAGGGCAAACATTTGATGGTAGCAGCTTCCCTGCGGGAGATACTCTCTTTGCCAAAATCGCCTTATTAGGCGAAAGTAAGTTACAATTCAGTACCCTATCCTAAAGCTTGCTGTTAGGAGGGAATCTGCAGCTTGAAGTGAAAGCGCTTCCAGAGAGGAGTCTAATGAGGGCAAATATTTGATGGTAGCAGCTTCCCTGCGGGAGATATTCTCTTTGCCAATATCGCCTTATTAGCCGCATTTAAGTTACAATTCAGTACCCTATCCTAAAGCTTGCTGTTAGGAGGGAATCTGCAGCTTGCAGTGAAAGCGCTTCCAGAGGGGAGTCTAATGAGGGCAAACATTTGATGGTAGCAGCTTACCTGCGGGAGATACTCTCTTTGCCAAAATCGCATTATTAGGCGAAAGTAAGTTACAATTCAGGACCCTATCCTAAAGCTTGCTGTTAGGAGGGAATCTGCAGCTTGCAGTGAAAGCGCTTCCAGAGGGGAGTCTAATGAGGGCAAACATTTGATGGTAGCAGCTTCCCTGCGGGAGATAGTCTCTTTGCCATAATCGCCTTATTAGCCGCAGTTAAGTTACAATTCAGTACCCTATCCTAAAGCTTGCTGTTAGGAGGGAATCTGCAGCTTGCAGTGAAAGCGCTTCCAGAGGGGAGTCTAATGAGGGCAAACATTTGATGGTAGCAGCTTCCCTGCGGGAGATAGTCTCTTTGCCAAAATCGCATTATTAGGCGAAAGTAAGTTACAATTCAGTACCCTATCCTAAAGCTTGCTGTTAGGAGGGAATCTGCAGCTTGCAGTGAAAGCGCTTCCAGAGGGGAGTCTAATGAGGGCAAACATTTGATGGTAGCAGCTTCCCTGCGGGAGATACTCTCTTTGCCAAAATCGCATTATTAGGCGAAAGTAAGTTACAATTCAGTACCCTATCCTAAAGCTTGCTGTTAGGAGGGAATCTGCAGCTTGCAGTGAAAGCGCTTCCAGAGGGGAGTCTAATGAGGGCAAACATTTGATGGTAGCAGCTTCCCTGCGGGAGATACTCTCTTTGCCAAAATCGCATTATTAGGCGAAAGTTAGTTACAATTCAGTACCCTATCCTAAAGCTTGCTGTTAGGAGGGAATCTGCAGCTTGCAGTGAAAGCGCTTCCAGAGGGGAGTCTAATGAGGGCAAACATTTGATGGTAGCAGCTTCCCTGCGGGAGATAGTCTCTTTGCCATAATCGCCTTATTAGCCGCAGTTAAGTTACAATTCAGTACCCTATCCTAAAGCTTGCTGTTAGGAGGGAATCTGCAGCTTGCAGTGAAAGCGCTTCCAGAGGGGAGTCTAATGAGGGCAAACATTTGATGGTAGCAGCTTCCCTGCGGGAGATAGTATCTTTGCCAAAATCGCATTATTAGGCGAAAGTAAGTTACAATTCAGGACCCTATCCTAAAGCTTGCTGTTAGGAGGGAATCTGCAGCTTGCAGTGAAAGCGCTTCCAGAGGGGACTCTAATGAGGGAAAACATTTGATGGTAGCAGCTTCCCTGCGGGAGATAGTCTCTTTGCCAAAATCGCATTATTAGGCGAAAGTAAGTTACAATTCAGTACCCTATCCTAAAGCTTGCTGTTAGGAGGGAATCTGCAGCTTGCAGTGAAAGCGCTTCCAGAGGGGAGTCTAATGAGGGCAAACATTTGATGGTAGCAGCTTCCCTGCGGGAGATAGTCTCTTTGCCAAAATCGCATTATTAGTCGAAAGTAAGTTACAATTCAGTACCCTATCCTAAAGCTTGCTGTTAGGAGGGAATCTGCAGCTTGCAGTGAAAGCGCTTCCAGAGGGGAGTCTAATGAGGGCAAACATTTGATGGTAGCAGCTTCCCTGCGGGAGATACTCTCTTTGCCAAAATCGCATTATTAGGTGAAAGTAAGATACAATTCAGTACCCTATCCTAAAGCTTGCTGTTAGGAGGGAATCTGCAGCTTGCAGTGAAAGCGCTTCCAGAGGGGAGTCTAATGAGGGCAAACATTTGATGGTAGCAGCTTCCCTGCGGGAGATACTCTCTTTGCCAAAATCGCATTATTAGTCGAAAGTAAGTTACAATTCAGGACCTTATCCTAAAGCTTGCAGTTAGGAGGGAATCTGCAGCTTGCAGTGAAAGCGCTTCCAGAGGGTAGTCTAACGAGGGCAAACATTTGATGGTAGCAGCTTCCCTGCGGGAGATATTCTTTTTGCCAAAATCGCATTATTAGGCGAAAGTAAGTTACAATTCAGTACCCTATCCTAAAGCTTGCTGTTAGGAGGGAATCTGCAGCTTGCAGTGAAAGCGCTTCCAGAGGGGAGTCTAATGAGGGCAAGCATTTGATGGTAACAGCTTCCCTGCGGGAGATATTCTCTTTGACAAAATCGCCTTATTAGCCGCAGTTAAGTTACAATTCAGTACCCTATCCTAAAGCTTGCTGTTAGGAGGGAATCTGCAGCTTGCAGTGAAAGCGCTTCCAGAGGGGAGTCTAATGAGGGCAAGCATTTGATGGTAGCAGCTTCCCTGCTGGAGATACTCTCTTTGCCAAAATCGCATTATTAGGCGAAAGTAAGTTACAATTCAGTACCCTATCCTAAAGCTTGCTGTTAGGAGGGAATCTGCAGCTTGCAGTGAAAGCGCTTCCAGAGGGGAGTCTAATGAGGGCAAAGATTTGATGGTAGCAGCTTCCCTGCGGGAGATACTCTCTTTGCCAAAATCGCATTATTAGGCAAAAGTAAGTTACAATTCAGGACCCTATCCTAAAGCTTGCAGTTAGGAGGGAATCTGCAGCTTGCAGTGAAAGCGCTTCCACAGGGTAATCTAATGAGGGCAAACATTTGATGGTAGCAGCTTCCCTGCGGGAGATAGTCTCTTTTACAAAATCGCATTATTAGGCGAAAGTAAGTTACAATTCAGGACCCTATCCTAAAGCTTGCTGTTAGGAGGGAATCTGCAGCTTGCAGTGAAAGCGCTTCCAGAGGGGAGTCTAATGAGGGCAAACATTTGATGGTAGCAGCTTCCCTGCGGGAGATATTCTCTTTGCCA
Source organism: Phaenicophaeus curvirostris (assembly GCF_032191515.1). NCBI lineage: Eukaryota > Metazoa > Chordata > Aves > Cuculiformes > Cuculidae > Phaenicophaeus > Phaenicophaeus curvirostris. The sequence continues at coordinate 86,136 of NW_027206820.1, forward strand.
AAATCGCATTATTAGGCGAAAGTAAGTTACAATTCAGTACCCTATCCTAAAGCTTGCTGTTAGGAGGGAATCTGCAGCTTGCAGTGAAAGCGCTTCCAGAGGGGAGTCTAATGAGGGCAAACATTTGATGGTAGCAGCTTCCCTGCGGGAGATACTCTCTTTGCCAAAATCGCATTATTAGGTGAAAGTAAGATACAATTCAGTACCCTATCCTAAAGCTTGCTGTTAGGAGGGAATCTGCAGCTTGCAGTGAAAGCGCTTCCAGAGGGGAGTCTAAGGAGGGCAAACATTTGATGGTAGCAGCTTCCCTGCGGGAGATACTCTCTTTGCCAAAATCGCATTATTAGTCGAAAGTAAGTTACAATTCAGGACCTTATCCTAAAGCTTGCAGTTAGGAGGGAATCTGCAGCTTGCAGTGAAAGCGCTTCCAGAGGGTAGTCTAACGAGGGCAAACATTTGATGGTAGCAGCTTCCCTGCGGGAGATACTCTTTTTGCCAAAATCGCATTATTAGGCGAAAGTAAGTTACAATTCAGGACCCTATCCTAAAGCTTGCTGTTAGGAGGGAATCTGCAGCTTGCAGTGAAAGCGCTTCCAGAGGGGAGTCTAATGAGGGCAAGCATTTGATGGTAACAGCTTCCCTGCGGGAGATATTCTCTTTGACAAAATCGCCTTATTAGCCGCAGTTAAGTTACAATTCAGTACCCTATCCTAAAGCTTGCTGTTAGGAGGGAATCTGCAGCTTGCAGTGAAAGCGCTTCCAGAGGGGAGTCTAATGAGGGCAAGCATTTGATGGTAGCAGCTTCCCTGCTGGAGATACTCTCTTTGCCAAAATCGCATTATTAGGCGAAAGTAAGTTACAATTCAGTACCCTATCCTAAAGCTTGCTGTTAGGAGGGAATCTGCAGCTTGCAGTGAAAGCGCTTCCAGAGGGGAGTCTAATGAGGGCAAACATTTGATGGTAGCAGCTTCCCTGCGGGAGATATTCTATTTGCCAAATTCTCCTTATTAGCCGCAGTTAAGATACAATTCAGTACCCTATCCTAAAGCTTGCTGTTAGGAGGGAATCTGCAGCTTGCAGTGAAAGCGCTTCCAGAGGGGAGTCTAATGAGGGCAAATATTTGATGGTAGCAGCTTCCCTGCGGGAGATAGTCTCTTTGCCAAAATCGCCTTTTTAGCCGCAGTTAAGTTACAATTCAGTACCCTATCCTAAAGCTTGCTGTTAGGAGGGAATCTGCAGCTTGCAGTGAAAGCGCTTCCAGAGGGGAGTCTAATGAGGGCAAATATTTGATGGTAGCAGCTTCCCTGCGGGAGATACTCTCTTTGCCAAAATCGCATTATTAGGCAAAAGTAAGTTACAATTCAGGACCCTATCCTAAAGCTTGCAGTTAGGAGGGAATCTGCAGCTTGCAGTGAAAGCGCTTCCACAGGGTAATCTAATGAGGGCAAACATTTGATGGTAGCAGCTTCCCTGCGGGAGATAGTCTCTTTTACAAAATCGCATTATTAGGCGAAAGTAAGTTACAATTCAGGACCCTATCCTAAAGCTTGCTGTTAGGAGGGAATCTGCAGTTTGAAGTGAATGCGCTTCCAGAGGGGAGTCTAATGAGGGCAAATATTTGATGGTAGCAGCTTCCCTGCGGGAGATATTCTCTTTGCCATAATCGCCATATTAGGCGAAATTAAGTTACAATTCAGTACCCTATCCTAAAGCTTGCTGTTAGGAGGGAATCTGCAGCTTGCAGTGAAAGCGCTTCCAGAGGGGAGTCTAATGAGGGCAAACATTTGATGGTAGCAGCTTCCCTGCGGGAGATACTCTCTTTGCCAAAATCGCATTATTAGGCGAAAGTAAGTTACAATTCAGTACCCTATCCTAAAGCTTGCTGTTAGGAGGGAATCTGCAGCTTGCAGTGAAAGCGCTTCCAGAGGGGAGTCTAATGAGGGCAAACATTTGATGGTAGCAGCTTCCCTGCGGGAGATAGTCTCTTTGCCAAAATCGCATTATTAGGCGAAAGTAAGTTACAATTCAGGACCCTATCCTAAAGCTTGCTGTTAGGAGGGAATCTGCAGCTTGCAGTGAAAGCGCTTCCAGAGGGGAGTCTAATGAGGGCAAACATTTGATGGTAGCAGCTTCCCTGCGGGATATATTCTCTTTGCCAAAATCGCCTTATTAGCCGCAGTTAAGTTACAATTCAGTACACTGTCCTACAGCTTGCTGTTAGGAGGGAATCTGCAGCTTGCAGTGAAAGCGCTTCCAGAGGGGAGTCTAATGAGGGCAAACATTTGATGTTAGCAGCTTCCCTGCGGGTGATACTCTCTTTGCCAAAATCGCATTATTAGGCGAAAGTAAGTTACAATTCAGTACCCTATCCTAAAGCTTGCTGTTAGGAGGGAATCTGCAGCTTGCAGTGAAAGCACTTCCAGAGGGGAGTCTAATGAGGGCAAACATTTGATGGTAGCAGCTTCCCTGCGGGAGAAAGTCTCTTTGCAATAATCGCCTTATTAGCCGCAGTTAAGTTACAATTCAGTACCCTATCCTAAAGCTTGCTGTTAGGAGGGAATCTGCAGCTTGCAGTGAAAGCGCTTCCAGAGGGGAGTCTAATGAGGGCAAACATTTGATGGTAGCAGCTTCCCTGCGGGAGATACTCTCTTTGCCAAAATCGCATTATTAGGCGAAAGTAAGTTACAATTCAGTACCCTATCCTAAAGCTTGCTGTTAGGAGGGAATCTGCAGCTTGCAGTGAAAGCGCTTCCAGAGGGGAGTCTAATGAGGGCAAACATTTGATGGTAGCAGCTTCCCTGCGGGTGATACTCTCTTTGCCAAAATCGCATTATTAGGCGAAAGTAAGTTACAATTCAGTACCCTATCCTAAAGCTTGCTGTTAGGAGGGAATCTGCAGCTTGCAGTGAAAGCGCTTCCAGAGGGGAGTCTAATGAGGGCAAAGATTTGATGGTAGCAGCTTCCCTGCGGGAGATACTCTCTTTGCCAAAATCGCATTATTAGGCGAAAGTAAGTTACAATTCAGTACCCTATCCTAAAGCTTGCTGTTAGGAGGGAATCTGCAGCTTGCAGTGAAAGCGCTTCCAGAGGGGAGTCTAATGAGGGCAAACATTTGATGGTAGCAGCTTCCCTGCGGGAGATAGTCTCTTTGCCAAAATCGCATTATTAGGCGAAAGTAAGTTACAATTCAGTACCCTATCCTAAAGCTTGCTGTTAGGAGGGAATCTGCAGCTTGCAGTGAAAGCGCTTCCAGAGGGGAGTCTAATGAGGGCAAAGATTTGATGGTAGCAGCTTCCCTGCGGGAGAAAGTCTCTTTGCCAAAATCGCATTATTAGGCGAAAGTACGTTACAATTCAGTACCCTTTCCTAAAGCTTGCTGTTAGGAGGGAATATGCAGCTTGCAGTGAAAGCGCTTCCAGAGGGGAGTCTAATGAGGGCAAAGATTTGATGGTAGCAGCTTCCCTGCGGGAGATAGTCTCTTTGCCAAAATCGCCTTATTAGGCGAAAGTAAGTTACAATTCAGGAGCCTATCCTAAAGCTTGCTGTTAGGAGGGAATCTGCAGCTTGCAGTGAAAGCGCTTCCAGAGGAGAGTCTAATGAGGGCAAATATTTGATGGTAGCAGCTTCCCTGCGGGAGATACTCTCTTTGCCAAAATCGCATTATTAGGCGAAAGTAAGTTACAATTCAGTACCCTATCCTAAAGCTTGCTGTTAGGAGGGAATCTGCAGCTTGCAGTGAAAGCGCTTCCAGAGGGGAGTCTAATGAGGGCAAACATTTGATGGTAGCAGCTTCCCTGCGGGAGAAAGTCTCTTTGCCAAAATCGCATTATTAGGCGAAAGTACGTTACAATTCAGTACCCTTTCCTAAAGCTTGCTGTTAGGAGGGAATCTGCAGCTTGCAGTGAAAGCGCTTCCAGAGGGGAGTCTAATGAGGGCAAACATTTGATGGTAGCAGCTTCCCTGCGGGAGATAGTCTCTTTGCCAAAATCGCCTTATTAGGCGAAAGTAAGTTACAATTCAGGACCCTATCCTAAAGCTTGCTGTTAGGAGGGAATCTGCAGCTTGCAGTGAAAGCGCTTCCAGAGGAGAGTCTGATGAGGGCAAATATTTGATGGTAGCAGCTTCCCTGCGGGAGATACTCTCATTGCCAAAATCGCATTATTAGGCGAAAGTAAGTTACAATTCAGTACCCTATCCTAAAGCTTGCTGTTAGGAGGGAATCTGCAGCTTGCAGTGAAAGCGCTTCCAGAGGGGAGTCTAATGAGGGCAAACATTTGATGGTAGCAGCTTCCCTGCGGGAGAAAGTCTCTTTGCTAAAATCGCATTATTAGGCGAAAGTACGTTACAATTCAGTACCCTTTCCTAAAGCTTGCTGTTAGGAGGGAATCTGCAGCTTGCAGTGAAAGCGCTTCCAGAGGGGAGTCTAATGAGGGCAAACATTTGATGGTAGCAGCTTCCCTGCGGGAGATACTCTCTTTGCCAAAATCGCATTATTAGGTGAAAGTAAGTTACAATTCAGTACCCTATCCTAAAGCTTGCTGTTAGGAGGGAATCTGCAGCTTGCAGTGAAAGCGCTTCCAGAGGGGAGTCTAATGAGGGCAAACATTTGATGGTAGCAGCTTCCCTGCGGGAGATAGTCTCTTTGCCAAAATCGCATTATTAGGCGAAAGTAAGTTACAATTCAGGACCCTATCCTAAAGCTTGCAGTTAGGAGGGAATCTGCAGCTTGCAGTGAAAGCGCTTCCAGAGGGTAGTCTAACGAGGGCAAACATTTGATGGTAGCAGCTTCCCTGCGGGAGATATTCTCTTTGAAAAAATCGCCTTATTAGCCGCAGTTAAGTTACAATTCAGTACCCTATCCTAAAGCTTGCTGTTAGGAGGGAATCTGCAGCTTGCAGTGAAAGCGCTTCCAGAGGGGAGTCTAATGAGGGCAAACATTTGATGGTAGCAGCTTCCCTGCGGGAGATACTCTCTTTGCCAAAATCGCATTATTAGGCGAAAGTAAGTTACAATTCAGTACCCTATCCTAAAGCTTGCTGTTAGGAGGGAATCTGCAGCTTGCAGTGAAAGCGCTTCCAGAGGGGAGTCTAATGAGGGCAAACATTTGATGGTAGCAGCTTCCCTGCGGGAGATATTCTCTTTGCCAAATTCTCCTTATTAGCCGCAGTTAAGTTACAATTCAGTACCCTATCCTGAAGCTTGCTGTTAGGAGGGAATCTGCAGCTTGCAGTGAAAGCGCTTCCAGAGGGGAGTCTAATGAGGGCAAAGATTTGATGGTAGCAGCTTCCCTGCGGGAGATACTCTCTTTGCCAAAATCGCATTATTAGGCGAAAGTAAGTTACAATTCAGGACCCTATCCTAAAGCTTGCAGTTAGGAGGGAATCTGCAGCTTGCAGTGAAAGCGCTTCCACAGGGTAGTCTAATGAGGGCAAACATTTGATGGTAGCAGCTTCCCTGCGGGAGATACTCTCTTTTCCAAAATCGCATTATTAGGCGAAAGTAAGTTACAATTCAGGACCCTATCCTAAAGCTTGCTGTTAGGAGGGAATCTGCAGCTTGAAGTGAATGCGCTTCCAGAGGGGAGTCTAATGAGGGCAAATATTTGATGGTAGCAGCTTCCCTGCGGGAGATATTCTCTTTGCCATAATCGCCTTATTAGCCGCATTTAAGTTACAATTCAGTACCCTATCCTAAAGCTTGCTGTTAGGAGGGAATCTGCAGCTTGCAGTGAAAGCGCTTCCAGAGGGGAGTCTAATGAGGGCAAACATTTGATGGTAGCAGCTTCCCTGCGGGAGATACTCTCTTTGCCAAAATCGCATTATTAGGCGAAAGTAAGTTACAATTCAGTACCCTATGCTAAAGCTTGCTGTTAGGAGGGAATCTGCAGCTTGCAGTGAAAGCGCTTCCAGAGGGGAGTCTAATGAGGGCAAACATTTGATGGTAGCAGCTTCCCTGCGGGAGATACTCTCTTTGCCAAAATCGCATTATTAGGCGAAAGTAAGTTACAATTCAGTACCCTATCCTAAAGCTTGCTGTTAGGAGGGAATCTGCAGCTTGCAGTGAAAGCGCTTCCAGAGGGGAGTCTAATGAGGGCAAACATTTGATGGTAGCAGCTTCCCTGCGGGAGATATTCTCTTTGAAAAAATCGCCTTATTAGCCGCAGTTAAGTTACAATTCAGGACCCTATCCTAAAGCTTGCTGTTAGGAGGGAATCTGCAGCTTGCAGTGAAAGCGCTTCCAGAGGGGAGTCTAATGAGGGCAAGCATTTGATGGTAGCAGCTTCCCTGCGGGAGATACTCTCTTTGCCAAAATCGCATTATTAGGCGAAAGTAAGTTACAATTCAGTACCCTATCCTAAAGCTTGCTGTTAGGAGGGAATCTGCAGCTTGCAGTGAAAGCGCTTCCAGAGGGGAGTCTAATGAGGGCAAACATTTGATGGTAGCAGCTTCCCTGCGGGAGATATTCTCTTTGCCAAATTCTCCTTATTAGCCGCAGTTAAGTTACAATTCAGTACCCTATCCTGAAGCTTGCTGTTAGGAGGGAATCTGCAGCTTGCAGTGAAAGCGCTTCCAGAGGGGAGTCTAATGAGGGCAAAGATTTGATGGTAGCAGCTTCCCTGCGGGAGATACTCTCTTTGCCAAAATCGCATTATTAGGCGAAAGTAAGTTACAATTCAGGACCCTATCCTAAAGCTTGCAGTTAGGAGGGAATCTGCAGCTTGCAGTGAAAGCGCTTCCACAGGGTAGTCTAATGAGGGCAAATATTTGATGGTAGCAGCTTCCCTGCGGGAGATACTCTCTTTTCCAAAATCGCATTATTAGGCGAAAGTAAGTTACAATTCAGGACCCTATCCTAAAGCTTGCTGTTAGGAGGGAATCTGCAGCTTGAAGTGAATGCGCTTCCAGAGGGGAGTCTAATGAGGGCAAATATTTGATGGTAGCAGCTTCCCTGCGGGAGATATTCTCTTTGCCATAATCGCCTTACTAGCCGCAGTTAAGTTACAATTCAGTACCCTATCCTAAAGCTTGCTGTTAGGAGGGAATCTGCAGCTTGCAGTGAAAGCGCTTCCAGAGGGGAGTCTAATGAGGGCAAACATTTGATGGTAGCAGCTTCCCTGCGGGAGATACTCTCTTTGCCAAAATCGCATTATTAGGCGAAAGTAAGTTACAATTCAGTACCCTATCCTAAAGCTTGCTGTTAGGAGGGAATCTGCAGCTTGCAGTGAAAGCGCTTCCAGAGGGGAGTCTAATGAGGGCAAACATTTGATGGTAGCAGCTTCCCTGCGGGAGATACTCTCTTTGCCAAAATCGCATTATTAGGCGAAAGTAAGATACAATTTAGGAGCCTATCCTAAAGCTTGCTGTTAGGAGGGAATCTGCAGCTTGCAGTGAAAGCGCTTCCAGAGGGGAGTCTAATGAGGGCAAACATTTGATGGTAGCAGCTTCCCTGCGGGAGATATTCTCTTTGCCAAAATCGCCTTATTAGCCGCAGTTAAGTTACAATTCAGTACACTGTCCTACAGCTTGCTGTTAGGAGGGAATCTGCAGCTTGCAGTGAAAGCGCTTCCAGAGGGGAGTCTAATGAGGGCAAACATTTGATGGTAGCAGCTTCCCTGCGGGTGATACTCTCTTTGCCAAAATCGCATTATTAGGCGAAAGTAAGTTACAATTCAGTACCCTATCCTAAAGCTTGCTGTTAGGAGGGAATCTGCAGCTTGCAGTGAAAGCGCTTCCAGAGAGGAGTCTAATGAGGGCAAACATTTGATGGTAGCAGCTTCCCTGCGGGAGATACTCTCTTTGCCAAAATAGCATTATTAGGCGAAAGTAAGTTACCATTCAGTACCCTATCCTAAAGCTTGCTGTTAGGAGGGAATCTGCAGCTTGCAGTGAAAGCGCTTCCAGAGGGGAGTCTAATGAGGGCAAAGATTTGATGGTAGCAGCTTCCCTGCGGGAGATAGTCTCTTTGCCAAAATCGCATTATTAGGCGAAAGTAAGTTACAATTCAGTACCCTATCCTAAAGCTTGCTGTTAGGAGGGAATCTGCAGCTTGCAGTGAAAGCGCTTCCAGAGGGGAGTCTAATGAGGGCAAACATTTGATGGTAGCAGCTTCCCTGCGGGAGATAGTCTCTTTGCCATAATCGCATTATTAGGCGAAAGTAAGTTACAATTCAGTACCCTATCCTAAAGCTTGCTGTTAGGAGGGAATCTGCAGCTTGCAGTGAAAGCGCTTCCAGAGGGGATTCTAATGAGGGCAAAGATTTGATGGTAGCAGCTTCCCTGCGGGAGATAGTCTCTTTGCCAAAATCGCCTTATTAGGCGAAAGTAAGTTACAATTCAGGACCCTATCCTAAAGCTTGCTGTTAGGAGGGAATCTGCAGCTTGCAGTGAAAGCGTTTCCAGAGGGGAGTCTAATGAGGGCAAATATTTGATGGTAGAAGCTTCCCTGCGGGAGATACTCTCTTTGCCAAAATCGCATTATTAGGCGAAAGTAAGTTACAATTCAGTACCCTATCCTAAAGCTTGCTGTTAGGAGGGAATCTGCAGCTTGCAGTGAAAGCGCTTCCAGAGGGGAGTCTAATGAGGGCAAACATTTGATGGTAGCAGCTTCCCTGCGGGAGAAAGTCTATTTGCTAAAATCGCATTATTAGGCGAAAGTACGTTACAATTCAGTACCCTTTCCTAAAGCTTGCTGTTACGAGGGAATATGCAGCTTGCAGTGAAAGCGCTTCCAGAGGGGAGTCTAATGAGGGCAAACATTTGATGGTAGCAGCTTCCCTGCGGGAGATACTCTCTTTGCCAAAATTGCATTATTAGGTGAAAGTAAGATTCAATTCAGTACCATATCCTAAAGCTTGCTGTTAGGAGGGAATCTGCAGCTTGCAGTGAAAGCGCTTCCACAGGGTAGTCTAATGAGGGGAAACATTTGATGGTAGCAGCTTCCCTGCGGGAGATAGTCTCTTTTCCAAAATCGCATTATTAGGCGAAAGTAAGTTACAATTCAGTACCCTATCCTAAAGCTTGCTGTTAGGAGGGAATCTGCAGCTTGCAGTGAAAGCGCTTCCAGAGGGGAGTCTAATGAGGGCAAACATTTGATGGTAACAGCTTCCCTGCGGGAGATATTCTCTTTGCCAAAATCGCCTTATTAGCCGCAGTTAAGTTACAATTCAGTACCCTATCCTAAAGCTTGCTGTTAGGAGGGAATCTGCAGCTTGCAGTGAAAGCGCTTCCAGAGGGGAGTCTTATGAGGGCAAGCATTTGATGGTAGCAGCTTCCCTGCGGGAGATATTCTCTTTGCCAAAATCGCATTATTAGGCGAAAGTAAGTTACGATTCAGTACCCTATCCTAAAGCTTGCTGTTAGGAGGGAATCTGCAGCTTGCAGTGAAAGCGATTCCAGAGGGGAGTCTAATGAGGGCAAACATTTGATGGTAGCATCTTCCCTGCGGGAGATATTCCCTTGCCAAATTCTCCTTATTAGCCGCAGTTAAGTTACAATTCAGTACCCTATCCTAAAGCTTGCTGTTAGGAGGGAATCTGCAGCTTGCAGTGAAAGCGCTTCCAGAGGGGAGTCTAATGAGGGCAAACATTTGATGGTAGCAGCTTCCCTGCCGGAGATACTCTCTTTGCCAAAATCGCATTATTAGGCGAAAGTAAGTTACAATTCAGGACCCTATCCTAAAGCTTGCTGTTAGGAGGGAATCTGCAGCTTGCAGTGAAAGCGCTTCCAGAGGGGAGTCTAACGAGGGCAAAAATTTGATGGTAACAGCTTCCCTGCGGGAGATACTCTCTTTGCCACAATCGCCTTATTAGCCGCAGTTAAGTTACAATTCAGTACCCTATCCTAAAGCTTGCTGTTAGGAAGGAATCTGCAGCTTGCAGTGAAAGCGCTTCCAGAGGGGAGTGTAATGAGGGCAAACCTTTGATGGTAGCAGCTTCCCTGAGGGAGATACTCTCTTTGATAAAATAGCATTATTAGGCGAAACTAAGATACAATGCAGTACCCTATCCTAAAGCTTGCTGTTAGGAGGGAATCTGCAGCTTGCAGTGAAAGCGCTTCCAGAGGGGTGTCTAATGAGGGCAAACATTTGATGGTAGCAGCTTCCCTGCGGGAGATACTCTCTTTGCCAAAATAGCATTATTAGGCGAAAGTAAGTTACCATTCAGTACCCTATCCTAAAGCTTGCTGTTAGGAGGGAATCTGCAGCTTGCAGTGAAAGCGCTTCCAGAGGGGAGTCTAATGAGGGCAAACGTTTGATGGTAGCAGCTTCCCTGCGGGAGATATTCTCTTTGCCAAAATCGCCTTATTAGGCGAAAGTAAGTTACAATTCAGTACCCTATCCTAAAGCTTGCTGTTAGGTGGGCATCTGCCGCTTGCAGTGAAAGCGCTTCCAGAGGGGAGTGTAATGAGGGCAAACATTTGATGGTAACAGCTTCCCTGCGGGAGATATTCTCTTTGCCAAAATCGCCTTATTAGGCGAAAGTAAGTTACAATTCAGTACCCTATCCTAAAGCTTGCTGTTAGGAGGGAATCTGCAGCTTGCAGTGAAAGCGCTTCCAGAGGGGAGTCTAATGAGGGCAAATATTTGATGGTAGCAGCTTCCCTGCGGGAGATAGTCTCTTTGCCAAAATCGCATTATTAGGCGAAAGTAAGTTACAATTCAGTACCCTATCCTAAAGCTTGCTGTTAGGAGGGAATCTGCAGCTTGCAGTGAAAGCGCTTCCAGAGGGGAGTCTAATGAGGGCAAACATTTGATGGTAACAGCTTCCCTGCGGGAGATATTCTCTTTGCCAAAATCGCCTTATTAGCCAAAAGTAAGTTACAATTCAGTACCCTATCCTAAAGCTTGCTGTTAGGAGGGAATCTGCAGCTTGCAGTGAAAGCGCTTCCAGAGGGGAGTCTAATGAGGGAAAGCATTTGATGGTAGCAGCTTCCCTGCGGGAGATAGTCTCTTTGCCAAAATCGCATTATTAGGCGAAAGTAAGTTACGATTCAGTACCCTATCCTAAAGCTTGCTGTTAGGAGGGAATCTGCAGCTTGCAGTGAAAGCGCTTCCAGAGGGGAGTCTAATGAGGGCAAACATTTGATGGTAGCAGCTTCCCTGCGGGCGATACTCTCTTTGCCAAATTCTCCTTATTAGCCGCAGTTAAGTTACAATTCAGTACCCTATCCTAAAGCTTGCTGTTAGGAGGGAATCTGCAGCTTGAAGTGAATGCGCTTCCAGAGGGGAGTCTAATGAGGGCAAATATTTGATGGTAGTAGCTTCCCTGCGAGAGATATTCTCTTTGCCATAATCGCCTTATTAGCCGCATTTAAGTTACAATTCAGTACCCTATCCTAAAGCTTGCTGTTAGGAGGGAATCTGCAGCTTGCAGTGAAAGCGCTTCCAGAGGGGAGTCTAATGAGGGCAAACATTTGATGGTAGCAGCTTCCCTGCGGGAGATACTGTCTTTGCAAAAATCGCATTATTAGGCGAAAGTAAGTTACAATTCAGTACACTATCCTAAAGCTTGCTGTTAGGAGGGAATCTGCAGCTTGCAGTGAAAGCGCTTCCAGAGGGGAGTCTAATGAGGGCAAACATTTGATGGTAGCAGCTTCCCTGCGGGAGATACTCTCTTTGCCAAAATCGCATTATTAGCCGCAGTTAAGTTACAATTCAGTACCCTATCCTAAAGCTTGCTGTTAGGAGGGAATCTGCAGCTTGCAGTGAAAGCGATTCCACAGGGTAGTCTAATGAGGGCAAACATTTGATGGTAGCAGCTTCCCTGCGGGAGATACTCTCTTTGCCAAAATCGCATTATTAGGCGAAAGTAAGTTACAATTCAGTCCCCTATCCTAAAGCTTGCTGTTAGGAGGGAATCTGCAGCTTGAAGTGAATGCGCTTCCAGAGGGGAATCTAACGAGGGCAAAAATTTGATGGTAACAGCTTCCCTGCGGGAGATACTCTCTTTGCCAAAATCGCATTATTAGGCGAAAGTAAGTTACAATTCAGTACAATATCCTAAAGCTTGCTGTTAGGAGGGAATCTGCAGCTTGCAGTGAAAGCGCTTCCAGAGGGGAGTCTAATGAGGGCAAACATTTGATGGTAGCAGCTTCCCTGCGGGAGATAATCTCTTTGCCAAAATCGCATTATTAGGCGAAGGTAAGTTACAATTCAGTACCCTATCCTAAAGCTTGCTGTTAGGAGGGAATCTGCAGCTTGCAGTGAAAGCGCTTCCAGAGGGGAGTCTAATGAGGGCAAACATTTGATGGTAGCAGCTTCCCTGCGGGAGATACTCTCTTTTCCAAAATCGCATTATTAGACGAAAGTATGTTACAATTCAGTACCCTATCCTAAAGCTTGCTGTTAGGAGGGAATCTGCAGCTTGAAGTGAATGCGCTTCCAGAGGGTAGTCTAACGAGGGCAAACATTTGATGGTAGCAGCTTCCCTGTGGGAGATACTCTCTTTGCCAAAATCGCTTTATTAGGCGAAAGTAAGTTACAATTCAGTACCCTATCCTAAAGCTTGCTGTTAGGAGGGAATCTGCAGCTTGCAGTGAAAGCGCTTCCAGAGGGGAGTCTAATGAGGGCAAATATTTGATGGTAGCAGCTTCCCTGCGGGAGATATTCTCTTTGCCATAATCACCTTATTAGCCGCAGTTAAGTTACAATTCAGGACCCTATCCTAAAGCTTGCTGTTAGGAGGGAATCTGCAGCTTGCAGTGAAAGCGCTTCCAGAGGGGAGTCTAATGAGGGCAAACATTTGATGGTAGCAGCTTCCCTGTGGGAGATACTCTCTTTGCCAAAATCGCATTATTAGGCGAATGTAAGTTACAATTCTGTACCCTAACCTAAAGTTGCTGTTAGGAGGGAATCTGCAGCTTGCAGTGAAAGCGCTTCCAGAGGGGAGTCTAACGAGGGCAAAAATTTGATGGTAGCAGCTTCCCTGCGGGAGATACTCTCTTTGCCAAAATCGCCTTATTAGCCGCAGTTAAGTTACAATTCAGTACCCTATCCTAAAGCTTGCTGTTAGGAAGGAATCTGCAGCTTGCAGTGAAAGCGCTTCCAGAGGGGAGTGTAATGAGGGCAAACCTTTGATGTAGCAGCTTCCCTGCGGGAGATACTCTCTTTGATAAAATAGCATTATTAGGCGAAACTAAGATACAATGCAGTACCCTATCCTAAAGCTTGCTGTTAGGAGGGAATCTGCAGCTTGCAGTGAAAGCGCTTCCAGAGGGGTGTCTAATGAGGGCAAACATTTGATGGTAGCAGCTTCCCTGCGGGAGATACTCTCTTTGCCAAAATCGCATTATTAGGCGAAAGTAAGTTACCATTCAGTACCCTATCCTAAAGCTTGCTGTTAGGAGGGAATCTGCAGCTTGCAGTGAAAGCGCTTCCAGAGGGGAGTCTAATGAGGGCAAACGTTTGATGGTAACAGCTTCCCTGCGGGAGATATTCTCTTTGCCAAAATCGCCTTATTAGGCGTAAGTAAGTTACAATTCAGTACCCTATCCTAAAGCTTGCTGTTAGGTGGGAATCTGCCGCTTGCAGTGAAAGCGCTTCCAGAGGGGAGTGTAATGAGGGCAAACATTTGATGGTAACAGCTTCCCTGCGGGAGATATTCTCTTTTCCAAAATCGCCTTATTAGGCGAAAGTAAGTTACAATTCAGTACCCTATGCTAAAGCTTGCTGTTAGGAGGGAATCTGCAGCTTGCAGTGAAAGCGCTTCCAGAGGGGAGTCTAATGAGGGCAAATATTTGATGGTAGCAGCTTCCCTGCGGGAGATACTCTCTTTGCCAAAATCGCCTTATTAGGCGAAAGTAAGTTACAATTCAGGACCCTATCCTAAAGCTTGCAGTTAGGAGGGAATCTGCAGCTTGCAGTGAAAGCGCTTCCAGAGGGGAGTCTAATGAGGGGAAACATTTGATGGTAGCAGCTTCCCTGCGGGAGATAGTCTCTTTGCCAAAATCGCATTATTAGGCGAAAGTAAGTTACAATTCAGTACCCTATCCTAAAGCTTGCTGTTAGGAGGGAATCTGCAGCTTGCAGTGAAAGCGCTTCCAGAGGGGAGTCTAATGAGGGCAAACATTTGATGGTAACAGCTTCCCTGCGGGAGATATTCTCTTTGCCAAAATCGCCTTATTAGCCAAAAGTAAGTTACAATTCAGTACCCTATCCTAAAGCTTGCTGTTAGGAGGGAATCTGCAGCTTGCAGTGAAAGCGCTTCCAGAGGGGAGTCTAATGAGGGCAAATATTTGATGGTAGCAGCTTCCCTGCGGGAGATACTCTCTTTGCCAAAATCGCATTATTAGGCGAAAGTAAGTTACGATTCAGTACCCTATCCTAAAGCTTGCTGTTAGGAGGGAATCTGCAGCTTGCAGTGAAAGCGCTTCCAGAGGGGAGTCTAATGAGGGCAAACATTTGATGGTAGCATCTTCCCTGCGGGAGATATTCTCTTTGCCAAATTCTCCTTATTAGCCGCAGTTAAGTTACAATTCAGTACCCTATCCTAAAGCTTGCTGTTAGGAGGGAATCTGCAGCTTGCAGTGAAAGCGCTTCCAGAGGGGAGTCTAATGAGGGCAATGATTTGATGGTAGCAGCTTCCCTGCGGGAGATACTCTCTTTGCCAAAATCGCATTATTAGCCGAAAGTAAGTTACAATTCAGGACCCTATCCTAAAGCTTGCAGTTAGGAGGGAATCTGCAGCTTGCAGTGAAAGCGCTTCCACAGGGGAGTCTAATGAGGGCAAACATTTGATGGTAGCAGCTTCCATGCGGGAGATACTCTCTTTGCCAAAATCGCATTATTAGGCGAAAGTAAGTTACAATTCAGTACCCTATCCTAAAGCTTGCTGTTAGGAGGGAATCTGCAGCTTGAAGTGAATGCGCTTCCAGAGGGGAGTCTAATGAGGGCAAATATTTGATGGTAGCAGCTTCCCTGCGGGAGATATTCTCTTTGCCAAAATCACCTTATTAGTCGCATTTAAGTTACAATTCAGTACCCTATACTAAAGCTTGCTGTTAGGAGGGAATCTGCAGCTTGCAGTGAAAGCACTTCCAGAGGGGAGTCTAATGAGGGCAAACATTTGATGGTAGCAGCTTCCCTGTGGGAGATACTCTCTTTGCCAAAATCGCATTATTAGGCGAAAGTAAGTTACAATTCAGGACCCTATCCTAAAGCTTGCTGTTAGGAGGGAATCTGCAGCTTGCAGTGAAAGCGCTTCCAGAGGGGAGTCTAATGAGGGCAAACATTTGATGGTAGCAGCTTCCCTGCGGGAGATAGTCTCTTTTCCAAAATCGCATTATTAGGCGAAAGTAAGATACAATTCAGTACCCTATCCTAAAGCTTGCTGTTAGGAGGGAATCTGCAGCTTGCAGTGAAAGCGCTTCCAGAGGGGAGTCTAATGAGGGCAAACATTTGATGGTAGCAGCTTCCCTGCGGGAGATACTCTCTTTGGCAGAATCGCATTATTAGTCGAAAGTAAGTTACAATTCAGTACCCTATCCTAAAGCTTGCTGTTAGGAGGGAATCTGCAGCTTGCAGTGAAAGCGCTTCCAGAGGGGAGTCTAATGAGGGCAAATATTTGATGGTAGCATCTTCCCTGCGGGAGATATTCTCTTTGCCATAATCGCCTTATTAGCCGCAGTTAAGTTACAATTCAGTACACTATCCTAAAGCTTGCTGTTAGGAGGGAATCTGCAGCTTGCAGTGAAAGCGCTTCCAGAGGGGAGTCTAATGAGGGCAAACATTTGATGGTAGCAGCTTCCCTGCGGGAGATACTCTCTTTGCAAAAATCGCATTATTAGGCGAAAGTAAGTTACAATTCAGTACCCTATCCTAAAGCTTGCTGTTAGGAGGGAATCTGCAGCTTGCAGTGAAAGCGCTTCCAGAGGGGAGTCTAATGAGGGCAAACATTTGATGGTAGCAGCTTCCCTGTGGGAGATACTCTCTTTGCCAAAATCGCCTTATTAGCCGCAGTTAAGTTACAATTCAGTACCCTATCCTAAAGCTTGCTGTTAGGAGGGAATCTGCAGCTTGCAGTGAAAGCGATTCCACAGGGTAGTCTAATGAGGGCAAACATTTGATGGTAGCAGCTTCCCTGCGGGAGATAGTCTCTTTGCCAAAATCGCATTATTAGGCGAAAGTAAGTTACAATTCAGTACCCTATCCTAAAGCTTGCTGTTAGGAGGGAATCTGCAGCTTGAAGTGAATGCGCTTCCAGAGGGTAGTCTAACGAGGGCAAACATTTGATGGTAACAGCTTCCCTGCGGGAGATACTCTCTTTGCCAAAATCGCATTATTAGGCGAAAGTAAGTTACAATTCAGTACAATATCCTAAAGCTTGCTGTTAGGAGGGAATCTGCAGCTTGCAGTGAAAGCGCTTCCAGAGGGGAGTCTAATGAGGGCAAACATTTGATGGTAGCAGCTTCCCTGCGGGAGATCCTCTCTTTGCCAAAATCGCATTATTAGGCGAAAGTAAGTTACAATTCAGTACCCTATCCTAAAGCTTGCTGTTAGGAGGGAATCTGCAGCTTGCAGTGAAAGCTCTTCCAGAGGGGAGTCTAATGAGGGCAAACATTTGATGGTAGCAGCTTCCCTGCGGGAGATACTCTCTTTGCCAAAACCGCATTATTAGGCGAAAGTAAGTTACAATTCAGTACCCTATCCTAAAGCTTGCTGTTAGGAGGGAATCTGCAGCTTGCAGTGAAAGCGCTTCCAGAGGGGAGTCTAACGAGGGCAAACATTTGATGGTAGCAGCTTCCCTGCGGGAGATAGTCTCTTTGCCAAAATCGCATTATTAGGCGAAAGTAAGTTACAATTCAGGACCCTATCCTAAAGCTTCCTGTTAGGAGGGAATCTGCAGCTTGCAGTGAAAGCGCTTCCAGAGGGGAGTCTAATGAGGGCAAACATTTGATGGTAGCAGCTTCCCTGCGGGAGATACTCTCTTTGCCAAAATCGCTTTATTAGGCGAAGGTAAGTTACAATTCAGTACCCTATCCTAAAGCTTGCTGTTAGGAGGGAATCTGCAGCTTGCAGTGAAAGCGCTTCCAGAGGGGAGTCTAATGAGGGCAAATATTTGATGGTAGCAGCTTCCCTGCGGGAGATATTCTCTTTGCCATAATCACCTTATTAGCCGCAGTTAAGTTACAATTCAGGACCCTATCCTAAAGCTTGCTGTTAGGAGGGAATCTGCAGCTTGCAGTGAAAGCGCTTCCAGAGGGGAGTCTAATGAGGGCAAACATTTGATGGTAGCAGCTTCCCTGCGGGAGATACTCTCTTTGCCAAAATCGCCTTATTAGCCGCAGTTAAGTTACAATTCAGTACCCTATCCTAAAGCTTGCTGTTAGGAAGGAATCTGCAGCTTGCAGTGAAAGCGCTTCCAGAGGGGAGTCTAATGAGGGCAAACCTTTGATGGTAGCAGCTTCCCTGTGGGAGATACTCTCTTTGCTAAAATAGCATTATTAGGCGAAACTAAGATACAATGCAGTACACTATCCTAAAGCTTGCTGTTAGGAGGGAATCTGCAGCTTGCAGTGAAAGCGCTTCCAGAGGGGAGTCTAATGAGGGCAAACATTTGATGGTAGCAGCTTCCCTGCGGGAGATACTCTCTTTGCCAAAATCGCTTTATTAGGCGAAGGTAAGTTACAATTCAGTACCCTATCCTAAAGCTTGCTGTTAGGAGGGAATCTGCAGCTTGCAGTGAAAGCGCTTCCAGAGGGGAGTCTAATGAGGGCAAATATTTGATGGTAGCAGCTTCCCTGCGGGAGATATTCTCTTTGCCATAATCACCTTATTAGCCGCAGTTAAGTTACAATTCAGGACCCTATCCTAAAGCTTGCTGTTAGGAGGGAATCTGCAGCTTGCAGTGAAAGCGCTTCCAGAGGGGAGTCTAATGAGGGCAAACATTTGATGGTAGCAGCTTCCCTGCGGGAGATACTCTCTTTGCCAAAATCGCCTTATTAGCCGCAGTTAAGTTACAATTCAGTACCCTATCCTAAAGCTTGCTGTTAGGAAGGAATCTGCAGCTTGCAGTGAAAGCGCTTCCAGAGGGGAGTCTAATGAGGGCAAACCTTTGATGGTAGCAGCTTCCCTGTGGGAGATACTCTCTTTGCTAAAATAGCATTATTAGGCGAAACTAAGATACAATGGAGTACACTATCCTAAAGCTTGCTGTTAGGAGGGAATCTGCAGCTTGCAGTGAAAGCGCTTCCAGAGGGGAGTCTAATGAGGGCAAACATTTGATGGTAGCAGCTTCCCTGCGGGAGATATTCTCTTTTCCAAAATCGCATTATTAGGCGAAAGTAAGTTACAATTCAGTACCCTATCCTAAAGCTTGCTGTTAGGAGGGAATCTGCAGCTTGCAGTGAAAGCGCTTCCAGAGGGGAGTCTAATGAGGGCAAACATTTGATGGTAGCAGCTTCCGTGCGGGAGATACTCTCTTTGCCAAAATCGCATTATTAGACGAAAGTATGTTACAATTCAGTACCCTATCCTAAAGCTTGCTCTTAGGAGGGAATCTGCAGCTTGAAGTGAATGCGCTTCCAGAGGGTAGTCTAACGAGGGCAAACATTTGATGGTAGCAGCTTCCCTGTGGGAGATACTCTCTTTGCCAAAATCGCTTTATTAGGCGAAAGTAAGTTACAATTCAGTACCCTATCCTAAAGCTTGCTGTTAGGAGGGAATCTGCAGCTTGCAGTGAAAGCGCTTCCAGAGGGGAGTCTAATGAGGGCAAATATTTGATGGTAGCAGCTTCCCTGCGGGAGATATTCTCTTTGCCACAATCACCTTATTAGCCGCAGTTAAGTTACAATTCAGGACCCTATCCTAAAGCTTGCTGTTAGGAGGGAATCTGCAGCTTGCAGTGAAAGCGCTTCCAGAGGGGAGTCTAATGAGGGCAAACATTTGATGGTAGCAGCTTCCCTGCGGGAGATACTCTCTTTGCCAAAATCGCATTATTAGGCGAATGTAAGTTACAATTCAGTACCCTAACCTAAAGTTGCTGTTAGGAGGGAATCTGCAGCTTGCAGTGAAAGCGCTTCCAGAGGGGAGTCTAACGAGGGCAAAAATTTGATGGTAGCAGCTTCCCTGCGGGAGATACTCTCTTTGCCAAAATCGCCTTATTAGCCGCAGTTAATTTACAATTCAGTACCCTATCCTAAATCTTGCTGTTAGGAAGGAATCTGCAGCTTGCAGTGAAAGCGCTTCCAGAGGGGAGTGTAATGAGGGCAAACCTTTGATGTAGCAGCTTCCCTGCGGGAGATACTCTCTTTGATAAAATAGCATTATTAGGCGAAACTAAGATACAATGCAGTACCCTATCCTAAAGCTTGCTGTTAGGAGGGAATCTGCAGCTTGCAGTGAAAGCGCTTCCAGAGGGGTGTCTAATGAGGGCAAACATTTGATGGTAGCAGCTTCCCTGCGGGAGATACTCTCTTTGCCAAAATCGCATTATTAGGCGAAAATAAGTTACCATTCAGTACCCTATCCTAAAGCTTGCTGTTAGGAGGGAATCTGCAGCTTGCAGTGAAAGCGCTTCCAGAGGGGAGTCTAATGAGGGCAAACGTTTGATGGTAACAGCTTCCCTGCGGGAGATATTCTCTTTGCCAAAATCGCCTTATTAGGCGAAAGTAAGTTACAATTCAGTACCCTATCCTAAAGCTTGCTGTTAGGTGGGCATCTGCCGCTTGCAGTGAAAGCGCTTCCAGAGGGGAGTGTAATGAGGGCAAACATTTGATGGTAACAGCTTCCCTGCGGGAGATATTCTCTTTTCCAAAATCGCCTTATTAGGCGAAAGTAAGTTACAATTCAGTACCCTATGCTAAAGCTTGCTGTTAGGAGGGAATCTGCAGCTTGCAGTGAAAGCGCTTCCAGAGGGGAGTCTAATGAGGGCAAATATTTTATGGTAGCAGCTTCCCTGCGGGAGATACTCTCTTTGCCAAAATCGCATTATTAGGCGAAAGTAAGTTACAATTCAGGACCCTATCCTAAAGCTTGCAGTTAGGAGGGAATCTGCAGCTTGCAGTGAAAGCGCTTCCACAGGGTAGTCTAATGAGGGGAAACATTTGATGGTAGCAGCTTCCTGCGGGAGATACTCTCTTTGCCAAAATCGCATTATTAGGCGAAAGTAAGTTACAATTCAGTACCCTATCCTAAAGCTTGCTGTTAGGAGGGAATCTGCAGCTTGCAGTGAAAGCGCTTCCAGAGGGGAGTCTAATGAGGGCAAACATTTGATGGTAACAGCTTCCCTGCGGGAGATATTCTCTTTGCCAAAATCGCCTTATTAGCCAAAAGTAAGTTACAATTCAGGACCCTATCCTAAAGCTTGCTGTTAGGAGGGAATCTGCAGCTTGCAGTGAAAGCGCTTCCAGAGGGGAGTCTAATGAGGGCAAGCATTTGATGGTAGCAGCTTCCCTGCGGGAGATACTCTCTTTGCCAAAATCGCATTATTAGGCGAAAGTAAGTTACGATTCAGTACCCTATCCTAAAGCTTGCTGTTAGGAGGGAATCTGCAGCTTGCAGTGAAAGCGCTTCCAGAGGGGAGTCTAATGAGGGCAAACATTTGATGGTAGCATCTTCCCTGCGGGAGATATTCTCTTTGCCAAATTCTCCTTATTAGCCGCAGTTAAGTTACAATTCAGTACCCTATCCTAAAGCTTGCTGTTAGGAGGGAATCTGCAGCTTGCAGTGAAAGCGCTTCCAGAGGGGAGTCTAATGAGGGCAAAGATTTGATGGTAGCAGCTTCCCTGCGGGAGATACTCTCTTTGCCAAAATCGCATTATTAGCCGAAAGTAAGTTACAATTCAGGACCCTATCCTAAAGCTTGCAGTTAGGAGGGAATCTGCAGCTTGCAGTGAAAGCGCTTCCACAGGGTAGTCTAATGAGGGCAAACATTTGATGGTAGCAGCTTCCATGCGGGAGATACTCTCTTTGCCAAAATCGCATTATTAGGCGAAAGTAAGTTACAATTCAGTACCCTATCCTAAAGCTTGCTGTTAGGAGGGAATCTGCAGCTTGCAGTGAAAGCGCTTCCAGAGGGGAGTCTAATGAGGGCAAACATTTGATGGTAGCAGCTTCCCTGCGGGAGATACTCTCTTTGCCAAAATCGCATTATTAGGCGAAAGTAAGTTACAATTCAGGACCCTATCCTAAAGCTTCCTGTTAGGAGGGAATCTGCAGCTTGCAGTGAAAGCGCTTCCAGAGGGGAGTCTAATGAGGGCAAACATTTGATGGTAGCAGCTTCCCTGCGGGAGATAGTCTCTTTTCCAAAATCGCATTATTAGACGAAAGTAAGTTACAATTCAGTACCCTATCCTAAAGCTTGCTGTTAGGAGGGAATCTGCAGCTTGAAGTGAATGCGCTTCCAGAGGGTAGTCTAACGAGGGCAAACATTTGATGGTAGCAGCTTCCCTGCGGGAGATACTCTCTTTGCCAAAATCGCTTTATTAGGCGAAAGTAAGTTACAATTCAGTACCCTATCCTAAAGCTTGCTGTTAGGAGGGAATCTGCAGCTTGCAGTGAAAGCGCTTCCAGAGGGGAGTCTAACGAGGGCAAATATTTGATGGTAGCAGCTTCCCTGCGGGAGATATTCTCTTTGCCATAATCACCTTATTAGCCGCAGTTAAGTTACAATTCAGGACCCTATCCTAAAGCTTGCTGTTAGGAGGGAATCTGCAGCTTGCAGTGAAAGCGCTTCCAGAGGGGAGTCTAACGAGGGCAAAAATTTGATGGTAGCAGCTTCCCTGCGGGAGATACTCTCTTTGCCAAAATCGCATTATTAGGCGAATGTAAGTTACAATTCAGTACACTAACCTAAAGTTGCTGTTAGGAGGGAATCTGCAGGTTGCAGTGAAAGCGCTTCCAGAGGGGAGTCTAACGAGGGCAAAAATTTGATGGTAGCAGCTTCCCTGCGGAAGATACTCTCTTTGCCAAAATCGCCTTATTAGCCGCAGTTAAGTTACAATTCAGTACCCTATCCTAAAGCTTGCTGTTAGGAAGGAATCTGCAGCTTGCAGTGAAAGCGCTTCCAGAGGGGAGTGTAATGAGGGCAAACCTTTGATGGTAGCAGCTTCCCTGCGGGAGATACTCTCTTTGCTAAAATAGCATTATTAGGCGAAACTAAGATACAATGCAGTACACTATCCTAAAGCTTGCTGTTAGGAGGGAATCTGCAGCTTGCAGTGAAAGCGCTTCCAGAGGGGAGTGTAATGAGGGCAAACATTTGATGGTAGCCGCTTCCCTGCGGGAGATACTCTCTTTGCCAAAATCGCATCATTAGGCGAAAGTAAGTTACCATTCAGTACCCTATCCTAAAGCTTGCTGTTAGGAGGGAATGTGCAGCTTGCAGTGAAAGCGCTTCCACAGGGTAGTCTAATGAGGGCAAACATTTGATGGTAGCAGCTTCCATGCAGGAGATACTCTCTTTGCCAAAATCGCATTATTAGGCGAAAGTAAGTTACAATTCAGTACCCTATCCTAAAGCTTGCTGTTAGGAGGGAATCTGCAGCTTGCAGTGAAAGCGCTTCCAGAGGGGAGTCTAATGAGGGCAAACATTTGATGGTAGCAGCTTCCCTGCGGGAGATACTCTCTTTGCCAAAATCGCATTATTAGGCGAAAGTAAGTTACAATTCAGGACCCTATCCTAAAGCTTCCTGTTAGGAGGGAATCTGCAGCTTGCAGTGAAAGCGCTTCCAGAGGGGAGTCTAATGAGGGCAAACATTTGATGGTAGCAGCTTCCCTGCGGGAGATAGTCTCTTTTCCAAAATCGCATTATTAGACGAAAGTAAGTTACAATTCAGTACCCTATCCTAAAGCTTGCTGTTAGGAGGGAATCTGCAGCTTGAAGTGAATGCGCTTCCAGAGGGTAGTCTAACGAGGGCAAACATTTGATGGTAGCAGCTTCCCTGCGGGAGATACTCTCTTTGCCAAAATCGCATTATTAGGCGAAAGTAAGTTACAATTCAGTACCCTATCCTAAAGCTTGCTGTTAGGAGGGAATCTGCAGCTTGCAGTGAAAGCGCTTCCAGAGGGGAGTCTAATGAGGGCAAATATTTGATGGTAGCAGCTTCCCTGCGGGAGATATTCTCTTTGCCATAATCACCTTATTAGCCGCAGTTAAGTTACAATTCAGGACCCTATCCTAAAGCTTGCTGTTAGGAGGGAATCTGCAGCTTGCAGTGAAAGCGCTTCCAGAGGGGAGTCTAACGAGGGCAAAAATTTGATGGTAGCAGCTTCCCTGCGGGAGATACTCTCTTTGCCAAAATCGCATTATTAGGCGAATGTAAGTTACAATTCAGTACCCTAACCTAAAGTTGCTGTTAGGAGGGAATCTGCAGGTTGCAGTGAAAGCGCTTCCAGAGGGGAGTCTAACGAGGGCAAAAATTTGATGGTAGCAGCTTCCCTGCGGAAGATACTCTCTTTGCCAAAATCGCCTTATTAGCCGCAGTTAAGTTACAATTCAGTACCCTATCCTAAAGCTTGCTGTTAGGAAGGAATCTGCAGCTTGCAGTGAAAGCGCTTCCAGAGGGGAGTGTAATGAGGGCAAACCTTTGATGGTAGCAGCTTCCCTGCGGGAGATACTCTCTTTGCTAAAATAGCATTATTAGGCGGAACTAAGATACAATGCAGTACACTATCCTAAAGCTTGCTGTTAGGAGGGAATCTGCAGCTTGCAGTGAAAGCGCTTCCAGAGGGGAGTGTAATGAGGGCAAACATTTGATGGTAGCCGCTTCCCTGCGGGAGATACTCTCTTTGCCAAAATCGCATCATTAGGCGAAAGTAAGTTACCATTCAGTACCCTATCCTAAAGCTTGCTGTTAGGAGGGAATCTGCAGCTTGCAGTGAAAGCGCTTCCAGAGGGGAGTCTAATGAGGGCAAACGTTTGATGGTAACAGCTTCCCTGCGGGAGATATTCACTTTGCCAAAATCGCCTTATTAGGCGAAAGTAAGTTACAATTCAGTACCCTATCCTAAAGCTTGCTGTTAGGTGGGAATCTGCCGCTTGCAGTGAAAGCGCTTCCAGAGGGGAGTGTAATGAGGGCAAACATTTGATGGTAACAGCTTCCCTGCGGGAGATATTCTCTTTTCCAAAATCGCCTTATTAGGCGAAAGTAAGTTAAAATTCAGTAACATATGCTAAAGCTTGCTGTTAGGAGGGAATCTGCAGCTTGCAGTGAAAGCGCTTCCAGAGGGGAGTCTAATGAGGGCAAATATTTGATGGTAGCAGCTTCTCTGCGGGAGATACTCTCTTTGCCAAAATCGCCTTTTTAGGCGAAAGTAAGATACAATTCAGTACCCTATCCTAAAGCTTGCTGTTAGGAGGGAATCTGCAGCTTGCAGTGAAAGCGCTTCCAGAGGGGAGTCTAATGAGGGCAAACATTTGATGGTAGCAGCTTCCCTGCGGGAGATACTCTCTTTGCCAAAATCGCATTATTAGGCGAAAGTAAGATACAATTCAGTACCCTATCCTAAAGCTTGCTGTTAGGAGGGAATCTGCAGCTTGCAGTGAAAGCGCTTCCAGAGGGGAGTCTAATGAGGGCAAATATTTGATGGTAGCAGCTTCCCTGCGGGAGATACTCTCTTTGCCAAAATCGCCTTATTAGCCGCAGTTAAGTTACAATTCAGTACCCTATCCTAAAGCTTGCTGTTAGGAGGGAATCTGCAGCTTGCAGTGAAAGCGCTTCCAGAGGGGAGTCTAATGAGGGCAAACATTTGATGGTAGCAGCTTCCCTGCGGGAGATATTCTGTTTGCCATAATCGCCTTATTAGCCGCAGTTAAGTTACAATTCAGTACCATATCCTAAAGCTTGCTGTTAGGAGGGAATCTGCAGCTTGCAGTGAAAGCGCTTCCAGAGGGGAGTCTAATGAGGGCAAACATTTGATGGTAGCAGCTTCCCTGCGGGAGATACTCTCTTTGCCAAAATCGCATTATTAGGCGAAAGTAAGTTACAATTCAGTACCATATCCTAAAGTTGCTGTTAGGAGGGAATCTGCAGCTTGCAGTGAAAGCGCTTCCAGAGGGGAGTCTAATGAGGGCAAAAATTTGATGGTAGCAGCTTCCCTGCGGGAGATACTCTCTTTGCCAAAATCGCCTTATTAGACGCAGTTAAGTTACAATTCAGTACCCTATCCTAAAGCTTGCTGTTAGGAGGGAATCTGCAGCTTGCAGTGAAAGCGCTTCCAGAGGGGAGTCTAATGAGGGCAAACATTTGATGGTAGCAGCTTCCCTGCGGGAGATACTCTCTTTGCCAAAATCGCCTTATTAGCCGCAGTTAAGTTACAATTCAGTGCCCTATCCTAAAGCTTGCTGTTAGGAGGGAATCTGCAGCTTGCAGTGAAAGCGCTTCCAGAGGGGAGTCTAATGAGGGCAAACGTTTGATGGTAACAGCTTCCCTGCGGGAGATACTCTCTTTGCCAAAATCGCATTATTAGACGAAAGTAAGTTACAATTCAGCACCCTATCCTAAAGCTTGCTGTTAGGAGGGAATCTGCAGCTTGCAGTGAAAGCGCTTCCAGAGGGTAGTCTAACTAGGGTAACCATTTGATGGTAGCAGCTTCCCTGCGGGAGATACTCTCTTTGCCAAAATCGCCTTATTAGCCGCAGTTAAGTTACAATTCAGTACCCTATCCTAAAGCTTGCTGTTAGGAGGGAATCTGCAGCTTGCAGTGAAAGCGCTTCCAGAGGGGAGTCTAATGAGGGCAAACATTTGATGGTAGCATCTTCCCTGCGGGAGATATTCTCTTTGCCAAATTCTCCTTATTAGCCGCAGTTAAGTTACAATTCAGTACCCTATCCTAAAGCTTGCTGTTAGGAGGGAATCTGCAGCTTGCAGTGAAAGCGCTTCCAGAGGGGAGTCTAAGGAGGGCAAACATTTGATGGTAGCAGCTTCCCTGCGGGAGATAGTCTCTTTTCCAAAATCGCATTATTAGGCGAAAATAAGTTACCATTCAGTACCCTATCCTAAAGCTTGCTGTTAGGAGGGAATCTGCAGCTTGCAGTGAAAGCGCTTCCAGAGGGGAGTCTAATGAGGGCAAACGTTTGATGGTAACAGCTTCCCTGCGGGAGATATTCTCTTTGCCAAAATCGCCTTATTAGGCGAAAGTAAGTTACAATTCAGTACCCTATCCTAAAGCTTGCTGTTAGGTGGGCATCTGCCGCTTGCAGTGAAAGCGCTTCCAGAGGGGAGTGTAATGAGGGCAAACATTTGATGGTAACAGCTTCCCTGCGGGAGATATTCTCTTTTCCAAAATCGCCTTATTAGGCGAAAGTAAGTTACAATTCAGTACCCTATGCTAAAGCTTGCTGTTAGGAGGGAATCTGCAGCTTGCAGTGAAAGCGCTTCCAGAGGGGAGTCTAATGAGGGCAAATATTTTATGGTAGCAGCTTCCCTGCGGGAGATACTCTCTTTGCCAAAATCGCATTATTAGGCGAAAGTAAGTTACAATTCAGGACCCTATCCTAAAGCTTGCAGTTAGGAGGGAATCTGCAGCTTGCAGTGAAAGCGCTTCCACAGGGTAGTCTAATGAGGGGAAACATTTGATGGTAGCAGCTTCCTGCGGGAGATACTCTCTTTGCCAAAATCGCATTATTAGGCGAAAGTAAGTTACAATTCAGTACCCTATCCTAAAGCTTGCTGTTAGGAGGGAATCTGCAGCTTGCAGTGAAAGCGCTTCCAGAGGGGAGTCTAATGAGGGCAAACATTTGATGGTAACAGCTTCCCTGCGGGAGATATTCTCTTTGCCAAAATCGCCTTATTAGCCAAAAGTAAGTTACAATTCAGGACCCTATCCTAAAGCTTGCTGTTAGGAGGGAATCTGCAGCTTGCAGTGAAAGCGCTTCCAGAGGGGAGTCTAATGAGGGCAAGCATTTGATGGTAGCAGCTTCCCTGCGGGAGATACTCTCTTTGCCAAAATCGCATTATTAGGCGAAAGTAAGTTACGATTCAGTACCCTATCCTAAAGCTTGCTGTTAGGAGGGAATCTGCAGCTTGCAGTGAAAGCGCTTCCAGAGGGGAGTCTAATGAGGGCAAACATTTGATGGTAGCATCTTCCCTGCGGGAGATATTCTCTTTGCCAAATTCTCCTTATTAGCCGCAGTTAAGTTACAATTCAGTACCCTATCCTAAAGCTTGCTGTTAGGAGGGAATCTGCAGCTTGCAGTGAAAGCGCTTCCAGAGGGGAGTCTAATGAGGGCAAAGATTTGATGGTAGCAGCTTCCCTGCGGGAGATACTCTCTTTGCCAAAATCGCATTATTAGCCGAAAGTAAGTTACAATTCAGGACCCTATCCTAAAGCTTGCAGTTAGGAGGGAATCTGCAGCTTGCAGTGAAAGCGCTTCCACAGGGTAGTCTAATGAGGGCAAACATTTGATGGTAGCAGCTTCCATGCGGGAGATACTCTCTTTGCCAAAATCGCATTATTAGGCGAAAGTAAGTTACAATTCAGTACCCTATCCTAAAGCTTGCTGTTAGGAGGGAATCTGCAGCTTGCAGTGAAAGCGCTTCCAGAGGGGAGTCTAATGAGGGCAAACATTTGATGGTAGCAGCTTCCCTGCGGGAGATACTCTCTTTGCCAAAATCGCATTATTAGGCGAAAGTAAGTTACAATTCAGGACCCTATCCTAAAGCTTCCTGTTAGGAGGGAATCTGCAGCTTGCAGTGAAAGCGCTTCCAGAGGGGAGTCTAATGAGGGCAAACATTTGATGGTAGCAGCTTCCCTGCGGGAGATAGTCTCTTTTCCAAAATCGCATTATTAGACGAAAGTAAGTTACAATTCAGTACCCTATCCTAAAGCTTGCTGTTAGGAGGGAATCTGCAGCTTGAAGTGAATGCGCTTCCAGAGGGTAGTCTAACGAGGGCAAACATTTGATGGTAGCAGCTTCCCTGCGGGAGATACTCTCTTTGCCAAAATCGCTTTATTAGGCGAAAGTAAGTTACAATTCAGTACCCTATCCTAAAGCTTGCTGTTAGGAGGGAATCTGCAGCTTGCAGTGAAAGCGCTTCCAGAGGGGAGTCTAACGAGGGCAAATATTTGATGGTAGCAGCTTCCCTGCGGGAGATATTCTCTTTGCCATAATCACCTTATTAGCCGCAGTTAAGTTACAATTCAGGACCCTATCCTAAAGCTTGCTGTTAGGAGGGAATCTGCAGCTTGCAGTGAAAGCGCTTCCAGAGGGGAGTCTAACGAGGGCAAAAATTTGATGGTAGCAGCTTCCCTGCGGGAGATACTCTCTTTGCCAAAATCGCATTATTAGGCGAATGTAAGTTACAATTCAGTACACTAACCTAAAGTTGCTGTTAGGAGGGAATCTGCAGGTTGCAGTGAAAGCGCTTCCAGAGGGGAGTCTAACGAGGGCAAAAATTTGATGGTAGCAGCTTCCCTGCGGAAGATACTCTCTTTGCCAAAATCGCCTTATTAGCCGCAGTTAAGTTACAATTCAGTACCCTATCCTAAAGCTTGCTGTTAGGAAGGAATCTGCAGCTTGCAGTGAAAGCGCTTCCAGAGGGGAGTGTAATGAGGGCAAACCTTTGATGGTAGCAGCTTCCCTGCGGGAGATACTCTCTTTGCTAAAATAGCATTATTAGGCGAAACTAAGATACAATGCAGTACACTATCCTAAAGCTTGCTGTTAGGAGGGAATCTGCAGCTTGCAGTGAAAGCGCTTCCAGAGGGGAGTGTAATGAGGGCAAACATTTGATGGTAGCCGCTTCCCTGCGGGAGATACTCTCTTTGCCAAAATCGCATCATTAGGCGAAAGTAAGTTACCATTCAGTACCCTATCCTAAAGCTTGCTGTTAGGAGGGAATGTGCAGCTTGCAGTGAAAGCGCTTCCACAGGGTAGTCTAATGAGGGCAAACATTTGATGGTAGCAGCTTCCATGCAGGAGATACTCTCTTTGCCAAAATCGCATTATTAGGCGAAAGTAAGTTACAATTCAGTACCCTATCCTAAAGCTTGCTGTTAGGAGGGAATCTGCAGCTTGCAGTGAAAGCGCTTCCAGAGGGGAGTCTAATGAGGGCAAACATTTGATGGTAGCAGCTTCCCTGCGGGAGATACTCTCTTTGCCAAAATCGCATTATTAGGCGAAAGTAAGTTACAATTCAGGACCCTATCCTAAAGCTTCCTGTTAGGAGGGAATCTGCAGCTTGCAGTGAAAGCGCTTCCAGAGGGGAGTCTAATGAGGGCAAACATTTGATGGTAGCAGCTTCCCTGCGGGAGATAGTCTCTTTTCCAAAATCGCATTATTAGACGAAAGTAAGTTACAATTCAGTACCCTATCCTAAAGCTTGCTGTTAGGAGGGAATCTGCAGCTTGAAGTGAATGCGCTTCCAGAGGGTAGTCTAACGAGGGCAAACATTTGATGGTAGCAGCTTCCCTGCGGGAGATACTCTCTTTGCCAAAATCGCATTATTAGGCGAAAGTAAGTTACAATTCAGTACCCTATCCTAAAGCTTGCTGTTAGGAGGGAATCTGCAGCTTGCAGTGAAAGCGCTTCCAGAGGGGAGTCTAATGAGGGCAAATATTTGATGGTAGCAGCTTCCCTGCGGGAGATATTCTCTTTGCCATAATCACCTTATTAGCCGCAGTTAAGTTACAATTCAGGACCCTATCCTAAAGCTTGCTGTTAGGAGGGAATCTGCAGCTTGCAGTGAAAGCGCTTCCAGAGGGGAGTCTAACGAGGGCAAAAATTTGATGGTAGCAGCTTCCCTGCGGGAGATACTCTCTTTGCCAAAATCGCATTATTAGGCGAATGTAAGTTACAATTCAGTACCCTAACCTAAAGTTGCTGTTAGGAGGGAATCTGCAGGTTGCAGTGAAAGCGCTTCCAGAGGGGAGTCTAACGAGGGCAAAAATTTGATGGTAGCAGCTTCCCTGCGGAAGATACTCTCTTTGCCAAAATCGCCTTATTAGCCGCAGTTAAGTTACAATTCAGTACCCTATCCTAAAGCTTGCTGTTAGGAAGGAATCTGCAGCTTGCAGTGAAAGCGCTTCCAGAGGGGAGTGTAATGAGGGCAAACCTTTGATGGTAGCAGCTTCCCTGCGGGAGATACTCTCTTTGCTAAAATAGCATTATTAGGCGGAACTAAGATACAATGCAGTACACTATCCTAAAGCTTGCTGTTAGGAGGGAATCTGCAGCTTGCAGTGAAAGCGCTTCCAGAGGGGAGTGTAATGAGGGCAAACATTTGATGGTAGCCGCTTCCCTGCGGGAGATACTCTCTTTGCCAAAATCGCATCATTAGGCGAAAGTAAGTTACCATTCAGTACCCTATCCTAAAGCTTGCTGTTAGGAGGGAATCTGCAGCTTGCAGTGAAAGCGCTTCCAGAGGGGAGTCTAATGAGGGCAAACGTTTGATGGTAACAGCTTCCCTGCGGGAGATATTCACTTTGCCAAAATCGCCTTATTAGGCGAAAGTAAGTTACAATTCAGTACCCTATCCTAAAGCTTGCTGTTAGGTGGGAATCTGCCGCTTGCAGTGAAAGCGCTTCCAGAGGGGAGTGTAATGAGGGCAAACATTTGATGGTAACAGCTTCCCTGCGGGAGATATTCTCTTTTCCAAAATCGCCTTATTAGGCGAAAGTAAGTTAAAATTCAGTAACATATGCTAAAGCTTGCTGTTAGGAGGGAATCTGCAGCTTGCAGTGAAAGCGCTTCCAGAGGGGAGTCTAATGAGGGCAAATATTTGATGGTAGCAGCTTCTCTGCGGGAGATACTCTCTTTGCCAAAATCGCCTTTTTAGGCGAAAGTAAGATACAATTCAGTACCCTATCCTAAAGCTTGCTGTTAGGAGGGAATCTGCAGCTTGCAGTGAAAGCGCTTCCAGAGGGGAGTCTAATGAGGGCAAACATTTGATGGTAGCAGCTTCCCTGCGGGAGATACTCTCTTTGCCAAAATCGCATTATTAGGCGAAAGTAAGATACAATTCAGTACCCTATCCTAAAGCTTGCTGTTAGGAGGGAATCTGCAGCTTGCAGTGAAAGCGCTTCCAGAGGGGAGTCTAATGAGGGCAAATATTTGATGGTAGCAGCTTCCCTGCGGGAGATACTCTCTTTGCCAAAATCGCCTTATTAGCCGCAGTTAAGTTACAATTCAGTACCCTATCCTAAAGCTTGCTGTTAGGAGGGAATCTGCAGCTTGCAGTGAAAGCGCTTCCAGAGGGGAGTCTAATGAGGGCAAACATTTGATGGTAGCAGCTTCCCTGCGGGAGATATTCTGTTTGCCATAATCGCCTTATTAGCCGCAGTTAAGTTACAATTCAGTACCATATCCTAAAGCTTGCTGTTAGGAGGGAATCTGCAGCTTGCAGTGAAAGCGCTTCCAGAGGGGAGTCTAATGAGGGCAAACATTTGATGGTAGCAGCTTCCCTGCGGGAGATACTCTCTTTGCCAAAATCGCATTATTAGGCGAAAGTAAGTTACAATTCAGTACCATATCCTAAAGTTGCTGTTAGGAGGGAATCTGCAGCTTGCAGTGAAAGCGCTTCCAGAGGGGAGTCTAATGAGGGCAAAAATTTGATGGTAGCAGCTTCCCTGCGGGAGATACTCTCTTTGCCAAAATCGCCTTATTAGACGCAGTTAAGTTACAATTCAGTACCCTATCCTAAAGCTTGCTGTTAGGAGGGAATCTGCAGCTTGCAGTGAAAGCGCTTCCAGAGGGGAGTCTAATGAGGGCAAACATTTGATGGTAGCAGCTTCCCTGCGGGAGATACTCTCTTTGCCAAAATCGCCTTATTAGCCGCAGTTAAGTTACAATTCAGTGCCCTATCCTAAAGCTTGCTGTTAGGAGGGAATCTGCAGCTTGCAGTGAAAGCGCTTCCAGAGGGGAGTCTAATGAGGGCAAACGTTTGATGGTAACAGCTTCCCTGCGGGAGATACTCTCTTTGCCAAAATCGCATTATTAGACGAAAGTAAGTTACAATTCAGCACCCTATCCTAAAGCTTGCTGTTAGGAGGGAATCTGCAGCTTGCAGTGAAAGCGCTTCCAGAGGGTAGTCTAACTAGGGTAACCATTTGATGGTAGCAGCTTCCCTGCGGGAGATACTCTCTTTGCCAAAATCGCCTTATTAGCCGCAGTTAAGTTACAATTCAGTACCCTATCCTAAAGCTTGCTGTTAGGAGGGAATCTGCAGCTTGCAGTGAAAGCGCTTCCAGAGGGGAGTCTAATGAGGGCAAACATTTGATGGTAGCATCTTCCCTGCGGGAGATATTCTCTTTGCCAAATTCTCCTTATTAGCCGCAGTTAAGTTACAATTCAGTACCCTATCCTAAAGCTTGCTGTTAGGAGGGAATCTGCAGCTTGCAGTGAAAGCGCTTCCAGAGGGGAGTCTAAGGAGGGCAAACATTTGATGGTAGCAGCTTCCCTGCGGGAGATAGTCTCTTTTCCAAAATCGCATTATTAGGCGAAAGTAAGTTACAATTCCGTACCCTATCCTAAAGCTTGCTGTTAGGAGGGAATCTGCAGCTTGCAGTGAAAGCGCTTCCAGAGGGGAGTCTAATGAGGGCAAAGATTTGATGGTAGCAGCTTCCCTGCGGGAGATACTCTCTTTGCCAAAATCGCATTATTAGGCGAAAGTAAGTTACAATTCAGGACCCTATCCTAAAGCTTGCAGTTAGGAGGGAATCTGCAGCTTGCAGTGAAAGCGCTTCCACAGGGTAGTCTAATGAGGGCAAATATTTGATGGTAGCAGCTTCCCTGCGGGAGATATTCTCTTTGCCATAATCGCCTTATTAGTCGCATTTAAGTTACAATTCAGTACCCTATCCTAAAGCTTGCTGTTAGGAGGGAATCTGCAGCTTGCAGTGAAAGCGCTTCCAGAGGGGAGTCTAATGAGGGCAAACATTTGATGGTAGCAGCTTCCCTGCGGGAGATACTCTCTTTGCCAAAATCGCATTATTAGGCGAAAGTAAGTTACAATTCAGTACCCTATCCTAAAGCTTGCTGTTAGGAGGGAATCTGCAGCTTGCAGTGAAAGCGCTTCCAGAGGGGAGTCTAATGAGGGCAAACATTTGATGGTAGCAGCTTCCCTGCGGGAGATACTCTCTTTGCCAAAATCGCCTTATTAGCCGCAGTTAAGTTACAATTCAGTACCCTATCCTAAAGCTTGCTGTTAGGAGGGAATCTGCAGCTTGCAGTGAAAGCGATTCCACAGGGTAGTCTAATGAGGGCAAACATTTGATGGTAGCAGCTTCCCTGCGGGAGATACTCTCTTTGCCAAAATCGCATTATTAGGCGAAAGTAAGTTACAATTCAGTACCCTATCCTAAAGCTTGCTGTTAGGAGGGAATCTGCAGCTTGAAGTGAATGCGCTTCCAGAGGGGAGTCTAACGAGGGCAAACATTTGATGGTAACAGCTTCCCTGCGGGAGATACTCTCTTTGCCAAAATCGCATTATTAGTCGAAAGTAAGTTACAATTCAGTACCCTATCCTAAAGCTTGCTGTTAGGAGGGAATCTGCAGCTTGCAGTGAAAGCGCTTCCAGAGGGGAGTCTAATGAGGGCAAACATTTGATGGTAGCAGCTTCCCTGCGGGAGATACTCTCTTTGCCAAAATCGCATTATTAGGCGAAAGTAAGTTACAATTCAGTACCCTATCCTAAAGCTTGCTGTTAGGAGGGAATCTGCAGCTTGCAGTGAAAGCGCTTCCAGAGGGGAGTCTAATGAGGGCAAACATTTGATGGTAGCAGCTTCCCTGCGGGAGATACTCTCTTTGCCAAAATCGCATTATTAGGCGAAAGTAAGTTACAATTCAGTACCCTATCCTAAAGCTTGCTGTTAGGAGGGAATCTGCAGCTTGCAGTGAAAGCGCTTCCAGAGGGGAGTCTAATGAGGGCAAACATTTGATGGTAGCAGCTTCCCTGCGGGAGATACTCTCTTTGCCAAAATCGCCTTCTTAGCCGCAGTTAAGTTACAATTCAGTACCCTATCCTAAAGCTTGCTGTTAGGAGGGAATCTGCAGCTTGCAGTGAAAGCGCTTCCAGAGGGGAGTCTAATGAGGGCAAACATTTGATGGTAGCATCTTCCCTGCGGGAGATATTCTCTTTGCCAAATTCTCCTTATTAGCCGCAGTTAAGTTACAATTCAGTACCCTATCCTAAAGCTTGCTGTTAGGAGGGAATCTGCAGCTTGCAGTGAAAGCGCTTCCAGAGGGGAGTCTAATGAGGGCAAAGATTTGATGGTAGCAGCTTCCCTGCGGGAGATACTCTCTTTGCCAAAATCGCATTATTAGGCGAAAGTAAGTTACAATTCAGGACTCTATCCTAAAGCTTGCTGTTAGGAGGGAATCTGCAGCTTGCAGTGAAAGCGCTTCCACAGGGTAGTTTAATGAGGGCAAATATTTGATGGTAGCAGCTTCCCTGCGGGAGATATTCTCTTTGCCATAATCGCCTTATTAGTCGCATTTAAGTTACAATTCAGTACCCTATCCTAAAGCTTGCTGTTAGGAGGGAATCTGCAGCTTGCAGTGAAAGCGCTTCCAGAGGGGAGTCTAATGAGGGCAAATATTTGATGGTAGCAGCTTCCCTGCAGGAGATACTCTCTTTGCCAAAATCGCATTATTAGGCGAAAGTAAGTTACAATTCAGTACCCTATCCTAAAGCTTGCTGTTAGGAGGGAATCTGCAGCTTGCAGTGAAAGCGCTTCCAGAGGGGAGTCTAATGAGGGCAAACATTTGATGGTAGCAGCTTCCCTGCGGGAGATACTCTCTTTGACAAATTCTCCTTATTAGCCGCAGTTAAGATACAATTCAGTACCCTATCCTAAAGCTTGCTGTTAGGAGGGAATCTGCAGCTTGCAGTGAAAGCAATTCCACAGGGTAGTCTAATGAGGGCAAACATTTGATGGTAGCAGCTTCCCTGCGGGAGATACTCTCTTTGCCAAAATCGCATTATTAGGCGAAAGTAAGTTACAATTCAGTACCCTATCCTAAAGCTTGCTGTTAGGAGGGAATCTGCAGCTTGAAGTGAATGCGCTTCCAGAGGGTAGTCTAACGAGGGCAAACATTTGATGGTAACAGCTTCCCTGCGGGAGATACTCTCTTTGCCAAAATCGCATTATTAGGCGAAAGTAAGTTACAATTCAGTACACTATCCTAAAGCTTGCTGTTAGGAGGGAATCTGCAGCTTGCAGTGAAAGCGCTTCCAGAGGGGAGTCTAATGAGGGCAAACATTTGATGGTAGCAGCTTCCCTGCGGGAGATCCTCTCTTTGCCAAAATCTCATTATTAGTCGAAAGTAAGTTACAATTCAGTACCCTATCCTAAAGCTTGCTATTAGGAGGGAATCTGCAGCTTGCAGTGAAAGCGCTTCCAGAGGGGAGTCTAATGAGGGCAAACATTTGATGGTAGCAGCTTCCCTGCGGGAGATACTCTCTTTGCCAAAATCGCATTATTAGGCGAAAGTAAGTTACAATTCAGTACCCTATCCTAAAGCTTGCTGTTAGGAGGGAATCTGCAGCTTGAAGTGAAAGCGCTTCCAGAGGGGAGTCTAATGAGGGCAAACATTTGATGGTAGCAGCTTCCCTGCGGGAGATACTCTCTTTGCCAAAATCGCATTATTAGGCGAAAGTAAGTTACAATTCAGTACCCTATCCTAAAGCTTGCTGTTAGGAGGGAATCTGCAGCTTGCAGTGAAAGCGCTTCCAGAGGGGAGTCTAATGAGGGCAAACATTTGATGGTAGCAGCTTCCCTGCGGGAGATACTCTCTTTGCCAAAATCGCCTTATTAGCCGCAGTTAAGTTACAATTCAGTACCCTATCCTAAAGCTTGCTGTTAGGAGGGAATCTGCAGCTTGCAGTGAAAGCGCTTCCAGAGGGGAGTCTAACGAGGGCAAAAATTTGATGGTAGCAGCTTCCCTGCGGGAGATACTCTCTTTGCCAAAATCGCCTTATTAGCCGCAGTTAAGTTACAATTCAGTACCCTATCCTAAAGCTTGCTGTTAGGAAGGAATCTGCAGCTTGCAGTGAAAGCGCTTCCAGAGGGGAGTCTAATGAGGGCAAACCTTTGATGGTAGCAGCTTCCCTGCGGGAGATACTCTCTTTGCCAAAATCGCATTATTAGGCGAAACTAAGATGCAATGCAGTACCTTATCCTAAAGCTTGCTGTTAGGAGGGAATCTGCAGCTTGCAGTGAAAGTGCTTCCAGAGGGGAGTGTAATGAGGGCAAACGTTTGATGGTAACAGCTTCCCTGCGGGAGATATTCTCTTTGCCAAAATCGCCTTATTAGGCGAAAGTAAGTTACAATTCAGTACCCTATCCTAAAGCTTGCTGTTAGGTGGGAATCTGCCGCTTGCAGTGAAAGCGCTTCCAGAGGGGAGTGTAATGAGGGCAAACATTTGATGGTAACAGCTTCCCTGCGGGAGATATTCTCTTTTCCAAAATCGCCTTATTAGGCGAAAGTAAGTTACAATTCAGTACACTATCCTAAAGCTTGCTGTTAGGAGGGAATCTGCAGCTTGCAGTGAAAGCGCTTCCAGAGGGGAGTCTAATGAGGGCAAATATTTGATGGTAGCAGCTTCCCTGCGGGAGATACTCTCTTTGCCAAAATCGCATTATTAGGCGAAAGTAAGTTACAATTCAGGACCCTATCCTAAAGCTTGCAGTTAGGAGGGAATCTGCAGCTTGCAGTGAAAGCGCTTCCACAGGGTAGTCTAATGAGGGGAAACATTTGATGGTAGCAGCTTCCCTGCGGGTGATACTCTCTTTGCCAAAATCGCATTATTAGGCGAAAGTAAGTTACAATTCAGTACCCTATCCTAAAGCTTGCTGTTAGGAGGGAATCTGCAGCTTGCAGTGAAAGCGCTTCCAGAGGGGAGTCTAATGAGGGCAAACATTTGATGGTAACAGCTTCCCTGCGGGAGATATTCTCTTTGCCAAAATCGCCTTATTAGCCAAAAGTAAGTTACAATTCAGTACCCTATCCTAAAGCTTGCTGTTAGGAGGGAATCTGCAGCTTGCAGTGAAAGCGCTTCCAGAGGGGAGTCTAATGAGGGCAAGCATTTGATGGTAGCAGCTTCCCTGCGGGAGATACTCTCTTTGCCAAAATCGCATTATTAGGCGAAAGTAAGTTACAATTCAGTACCCTATCCTAAAGCTTGCTGTTAGGAGGGAATCTGCAGCTTGCAGTGAAAGCGCTTCCAGAGGGGAGTCTAATGAGGGCAAACATTTGATGGTAGCATCTTCCCTGCGGGAGATGTTCTCTTTGCCAAATTCTCCTTATTAGCCGCAGTTAAGTTACAATTCAGTACCCTATCCTAAAGCTTGCTGTTAGGAGGGAATCTGCAGCTTGCAGTGAAAGCGCTTCCAGAGGGGAGTCTAATGAGGGCAAGGATTTGATGGTAGCAGTTTCCCTGCGGGAGATACTCTCTATGCCAAAATCGCATTATTAGGCGAAAGTAAGTTACAATTCAGTACCCTATCCTAAAGCTTGCTGTTAGGAGGGAATCTACAGCTTGCAGTGAAAGCGCTTCCAGAGGGGAGTCTAATGAGGGTAAAGATTTGATGGTAGCAGCTTCCCTGCGGGAGATACTCTCTTTGCCAAAATCGCATTATTAGGCGAAAGTAAGTTACAATTCAGGACCCTATCCTAAAGCTTGCAGTTAGGAGGGAATCTGCAGCTTGCAGTGAAAGCGCTTCCACAGGGTAGTCGAATGAGGGCAAAGATTTGATGGTAGCAGCTTCCTGCGGGAGATACTCTCTTTGCCAAAATCGCATTATTAGGCGAAAGTAAGTTACAATTCAGTACCCTATCCTAAAGCTTGCTGTTAGGAGGGAATCTGCAGCTTGCAGTGAAAGCGCTTCCAGAGGGGAGTCTAATGAGGGCAAACATTTGATGGTAGCAGCTTCCCTGCGGGAGATACTCTCTTTGCCAAAATCGCATTATTAGGCGAAAGTAAGTTACAATTCAGTACCCTATCCTAAAGCTTGCTGTTAGGAGGGAATCTGCAGCTTGAAGTGAATGCGCTTCCAGAGGGTAGTCTAACGAGGG
The DNA here is from genome assembly GCF_032191515.1 of Phaenicophaeus curvirostris. Classification (NCBI taxonomy): domain Eukaryota; kingdom Metazoa; phylum Chordata; class Aves; order Cuculiformes; family Cuculidae; genus Phaenicophaeus; species Phaenicophaeus curvirostris. Next base: position 124,087 of record NW_027206820.1, read on the forward strand.
CAAACATTTGATGGTAACAAGCTTCCCTGCGGGAGATAGTCTCTTTGCCAAAATCGCATTATTAGGCGAAAGTAAGTTACAATTCAGTACCCTATCCTAAGCTTGCTGTTAGGAGGGAATCTGCAGCTTGCAGTGAAAGCGCTTCCAGAGGGGAGTCTAATGAGGGCAAACATTTGATGGTAGCAGCTTCCCTGCGGGAGATCCTCTATTTGCCAAAATCGCATTATTAGGCGAAAGTAAGTTACAATTCAGTACCCTATCCTAAAGCTTGCTGTTAGGAGGGAATCTGCAGCTTGCAGTGAAAGCGCTTCCAGAGGGGAGTATAATGAGGGCAAACATTTGATGGTAGCAGCTTCCCTGCGGGAGATACTCTCTTTGCCAAAATCGCATTATTAGGCGAAAGTAAGTTACAATTCAGTACCCTATCCTAAAGCTTGCTGTTAGGAGGGAATCTGCGAGCTTGCAGTGAAAGCGCTTCCAGAGGGGAGTCTAACGAGGGGCAAACATTTGATGGTAGCAGCTTCCCTGCGGGAGATACTCTCTTTGCCAAAATCGCCTTATTAGGCGAAAGTAAGTTACAATTCAGACCCCTATCCTAAAGCTTCCTGTTAGGAGGGGGAATCTGCAGCTTGCAGGTGAAAGCGCTTCCAGAGGGGAGTCTAATGAGGGCAAACATTTGATGTAGCAGCTTCCCTGCGGGAGATATTCTCTTTGCATAATCACCTTATTAGCCGCAGTTAAGTTACAATTCAGGACCCTATCCTAAAGCTTGCTGTTAGGAGGGAATCTGCAAGCTTGCAGTGAAAGCGCTTCCAGAGGGGAGTCTAATGAGGGCAAACTTTGATGGTAGCAGCTTCCTGCGGGAGATAGTCTCTTTTCCAAAATCGCATTATTAGGCGAAAGTAAGTTACAATTCAGGACCCCTATCCTAAAGCTTGCAGTTAGGAGGGAATCTGCAGCTTGCAGTGCAAAGCGCTTCCACAGGGTAGTCTAATGAGGGCAAACATTTGATGGTAGCAGCTTCCCTGCGGGAGATAGTCTCTTTTCCAAAATCGCATTATTAGGCGAAAGTAAGTTACAATTCAGTACCCTATCCTAAAGCTTGCTGTTAGGAGGGAATCTGCAGCTTGAAGTGAATGCGCTTCCAGAGGGGAGTGTAATGAGGGCAAACATTTGATGGTAGCAGCTTCCCTGCGGGAGATACTCTCTTTGCTAAAATAGCATTATTAGGCGATACTAAGATACAATGCAGTACCCTATCCTAAAGCTTGCTGTTAGGAGGGAATCTGCAGCTTGCAGTGAAAGCGCTTCCAGAGGGGAGTCTAATGAGGGCAAACATTTGATGGTAGCAGCTTCCCTGCGGGAGATACTCTCTTTGCCATAATCGCATCATTAGGCGAAAGTAAGTTACAATTCAGTACCCTATCCTAAAGCTTGCTGTTAGGAGGGAATCTGCAGCTTGCAGTGAAAGCGCTTCCAGAGGGGAGTCTAACGAGGGCAAAAATTTGATGGTAGCAGCTTCCCTGCGGGAGATACTCTCTTTTCCAAAATCGCCTTATTAGCCGCAGTTAAGTTACAATTCAGTACCCTATCCTAAAGCTTGCTGTTAGGAGGGAATCTGCAGCTTGCAGTGAAAGCGCTTCCAGAGGGGAGTCTAATGAGGGCAAACATTTGATGGTAGCAGCTTCCCTGCGGGAGATACTCTCTTTGCCAAAATCGCATTATTAGGCGAAACTAAGATGCAATGCAGTACCTTATCCTAAAGCTTGCTGTTAGGAGGGAATCTGCAGCTTGCAGTGAAAGTGCTTCCAGAGGGGAGTCTAATGAGGGCAAACGTTTGATGGTAACAGCTTCCCTGCGGGAGATATTCTCTTTGCCAAAATCGCCTTATTAGGCGAAAGTAAGTTACAATTCAGTACCCTATCCTAAAGCTTGCTGTTAGGTGGGAATCTGCCGCTTGCAGTGAAAGCGCTTCCAGAGGGGAGTGTAATGAGGGCAAACATTTGATGGTAACAGCTTCCCTGCGGGAGATATTCTCTTTTCCAAAATCGCCTTATTAGGCGAAAGTAAGTTACAATTCAGTACACTATCCTAAAGCTTGCTGTTAGGAGGGAATCTGCAGCTTGCAGTGAAAGCGCTTCCAGAGGGGAGTCTAATGAGGGCAAATATTTGATGGTAGCAGCTTCCCTGCGGGAGATACTCTCTTTGCCAAAATCGCATTATTAGGCGAAAGTAAGTTACAATTCAGGACCCTATCCTAAAGCTTGCAGTTAGGAGGGAATCTGCAGCTTGCAGTGAAAGCGCTTCCACAGGGTAGTCTAATGAGGGCAAACATTTGATGGTAGCAGCTTCCCTGCGGGAGATAGTCTCTTTGCCAAAATCGCATTATTAGGCGAAAGTAAGTTACAATTCAGTACCCTATCCTAAAGCTTGCTGTTAGGAGGGAATCTGCAGCTTGCAGTGAAAGCGCTTCCAGAGGGGAGTCTAATGAGGGCAAACATTTGATGGTAACAGCTTCCCTGCGGGAGATATTCTCTTTGCCAAAATCGCCTTATTAGCCGCAGTTAAGTTACAATTCAGTACCCTATCCTAAAGCTTGCTGTTAGGAGGGAATCTGCAGCTTGCAGTGAAAGCGCTTCCAGAGGGGAGTCTAATGAGGGCAAGCATTTGATGGTAGCAGCTTCCCTGCGGCAGATACTCTCTTTGCAAAAATCGCATTATTAGGCGAAAGTAAGTTACAATTCAGTACCCTATCCTAAAGCTTGCTGTTAGGAGGGAATCTGCAGCTTGCAGTGAAAGCGCTTCCAGAGGGGAGTCTAATGAGGGCAAGGATTTGATGGTAGCAGTTTCCCTGCGGGAGATACTCTCTATGCCAAAATCGCATTATTAGGCGAAAGTAAGTTACAATTCAGTACCCTATCCTAAAGCTTGCTGTTAGGAGGGAATCTACAGCTTGCAGTGAAAGCGCTTCCAGAGGGGAGTCTAATGAGGGTAAAGATTTGATGGTAGCAGCTTCCCTGCGGGAGATACTCTCTTTGCCAAAATCGCATTATTAGGCGAAAGTAAGTTACAATTCAGGACCCTATCCTAAAGCTTGCAGTTAGGAGGGAATCTGCAGCTTGCAGTGAAAGCGCTTCCACAGGGTAGTCGAATGAGGGCAAACATTTGATGGTAGCAGCTTCCCTGTGGGAGATACTCTCTTTGCCAAAATCGCATTATTAGGCGAAAGTAAGTTACAATTCAGTACCCTATCCTAAAGCTTGCTGTTAGGAGGGAATCTGCAGCTTGCAGTGAAAGCGCTTCCAGAGGGGAGTCTAATGAGGGCAAACATTTGATGGTAGCAGCTTCCCTGCGGGAGATACTCTCTTTGCCAAAATCGCATTATTAGGCGAAAGTAAGTTACAATTCAGTACCCTATCCTAAAGCTTGCTGTTAGGAGGGAATCTGCAGCTTGAAGTGAATGCGCTTCCAGAGGGTAGTCTAACGAGGGCAAACATTTGATGGTAACAGCTTCCCTGCGGGAGATAGTCTCTTTGCCAAAATCGCATTATTAGGCGAAAGTAAGTTACAATTCAGTACCCTATCCTAAAGCTTGCTGTTAGGAGGGAATCTGCAGCTTGCAGTGAAAGCGCTTCCAGAGGGGAGTCTAATGAGGGCAAACATTTGATGGTAGCAGCTTCCCTGCGGGAGATCCTCTATTTGCCAAAATCGCATTATTAGGCGAAAGTAAGTATACAATTCAGTACCCTATCCTAAAGCTTGCTGTTAGGAGGGAATCTGCAGCTTGCAGTGAAAGCGCTTCCAGAGGGGAGTATAATGAGGGCAAACATTTGATGGTAGCAGCTTCCCTGCGGGAGATACTCTCTTTGCCAAAATCGCATTATTAGGCGAAAGTAAGTTACAATTCAGTACCCTATCCTAAAGCTTGCTGTTAGGAGGGAATCTGCAGCTTGCAGTGAAAGCGCTTCCAGAGGGGAGTCTAACGAGGGCAAACATTTGATGGTAGCAGCTTCCCTGCGGGAGATACTCTCTTTGCCAAAATCGCCTTATTAGGCGAAAGTAAGTTACAATTCAGGACCCTATCCTAAAGCTTGCTGTTAGGAGGGAATCTGCAGCTTGCAGTGAAAGCGCTTCCAGAGGGGAGTCTAATGAGGGCAAAAATTTGATGGTAGCAGCTTCCCTGCGGGAGATAGTCTCTTTTCCAAAATCGCATTATTAGACGAAAGTAAGTTACAATTCAGTACCCTATCCTAAAGCTTGCTGTTAGGAGGGAATCTGCAGATTGAAGTGAATGCGCTTCCAGAGGGTAGTCTAACGAGGGCAAACATTTGATGGTAGCAGCTTCCCTGCGGGAGATACTCTCTTTGCCAAAATCGCTTTATTAGGCGAAAGTAAGTTACAATTCAGTACCCTATCCTAAAGCTTGGTGTTAGGAGGGAATCTGCAGCTTGCAGTGAAAGCGCTTCCAGAGGGGAGTCTAATGAGGGCAAACATTTGATGGTAGCAGCTTCCCTGCGGGAGATAGTCTCTTTTCCAAAATCGCATTATTAGGCGAAAGTAAGTTACAATTCAGGACCCTATCCTAAAGCTTGCAGTTAGGAGGGAATCTGCAGCTTGCAGTGAAAGCGCTTCCAGAGGGTAGTCTAATGAGGGCAAACATTTGATGGTAGCAGCTTCCCTGCGGGAGATAGTCTCTTTTCCAAAATCGCATTATTAGGCGAAAGTAAGTTACAATTCAGTAGCCTATCCTAAAGCTTGCTGTTAGGAGGGAATCTGCAGCTTGATGTGAATGCGCTTCCAGAGGGGAGTGTAATGAGGGCAAACATTTGATGGTAGCAGCTTCCCTGCGGGAGATACTCTCTTTGCTAAAATAGCATTATTAGGCGATACTAAGATACAATGCAGTACCCTATCCTAAAGCTTGCTGTTAGGAGGGAATCTGCAGCTTGCAGTGAAAGCGCTTCCAGAGGGGAGTCTAATGAGGGCAAACATTTGATGGTAGCAGCTTCCCTGCGGGAGATACTCTCTTTGCCATAATCGCATCATTAGGCGAAAGTAAGTTACAATTCAGTACCCTATCCTAAAGCTTGCTGTTAGGAGGGAATCTGCAGCTTGCAGTGAAAGCGCTTCCAGAGGGGAGTCTAATGAGGGCAAACGTTTGATGGTAACAGCTTCCCTGCGGGAGATACTCTCTTTGCCAAAATCGCATTATTAGGCGAAAGTAAGTTACAATTCAGTACCCTATCCTAAAGCTTGCTGTTAGGAGGGAATCTGCAGCTTGCAGTGAAAGCGCTTCCAGAGGGGAGTCTAACGAGGGCAAACATTTGATGGTAGCAGCTTCCCTGCGGGAGATACTCTCTTTGCCAAAATCGCCTTATTAGGCGAAAGTAAGTTACAATTCAGGACCCTATCCTAAAGCTTGCTGTTAGGAGGGAATCTGCAGCTTGCAGTGAAAGCGCTTCCAGAGGGGAGTCTAATGAGGGCAAAAATTTGATGGTAGCAGCTTCCCTGCGGGAGATAGTCTCTTTTCCAAAATCGCATTATTAGACGAAAGTAAGTTACAATTCAGTACCCTATCCTAAAGCTTGCTGTTAGGAGGGAATCTGCAGATTGAAGTGAATGCGCTTCCAGAGGGTAGTCTAACGAGGGCAAACATTTGATGGTAGCAGCTTCCCTGCGGGAGATACTCTCTTTGCCAAAATCGCTTTATTAGGCGAAAGTAAGTTACAATTCAGTACCCTATCCTAAAGCTTGGTGTTAGGAGGGAATCTGCAGCTTGCAGTGAAAGCGCTTCCAGAGGGGAGTCTAATGAGGGCAAACATTTGATGGTAGCAGCTTCCCTGCGGGAGATAGTCTCTTTTCCAAAATCGCATTATTAGGCGAAAGTAAGTTACAATTCAGGACCCTATCCTAAAGCTTGCAGTTAGGAGGGAATCTGCAGCTTGCAGTGAAAGCGCTTCCAGAGGGTAGTCTAATGAGGGCAAACATTTGATGGTAGCAGCTTCCCTGCGGGAGATAGTCTCTTTTCCAAAATCGCATTATTAGGCGAAAGTAAGTTACAATTCAGTAGCCTATCCTAAAGCTTGCTGTTAGGAGGGAATCTGCAGCTTGATGTGAATGCGCTTCCAGAGGGGAGTGTAATGAGGGCAAACATTTGATGGTAGCAGCTTCCCTGCGGGAGATACTCTCTTTGCTAAAATAGCATTATTAGGCGATACTAAGATACAATGCAGTACCCTATCCTAAAGCTTGCTGTTAGGAGGGAATCTGCAGCTTGCAGTGAAAGCGCTTCCAGAGGGGAGTCTAATGAGGGCAAACATTTGATGGTAGCAGCTTCCCTGCGGGAGATACTCTCTTTGCCATAATCGCATCATTAGGCGAAAGTAAGTTACAATTCAGTACCCTATCCTAAAGCTTGCTGTTAGGAGGGAATCTGCAGCTTGCAGTGAAAGCGCTTCCAGAGGGGAGTCTAATGAGGGCAAACGTTTGATGGTAACAGCTTCCCTGCGGGAGATACTCTCTTTGCCAAAATCGCATTATTAGGCGAAAGTAAGTTACAATTCAGTACCCTAACCTAAAGTTGCTGTTAGGAGGGAATCTGCAGCTTGCAGTGAAAGCGCTTCCAGAGGGGAGTCTAACGAGGGCAAAAATTTGATGGTAGCAGCTTCCCTGCGGGAGATACTCTCTTTGCCAAAATCGCCTTATTAGCCGCAGTTAAGTTACAATTCAGTGCCCTATCCTAAAGCTTGCTGTTAGGAGGGAATCTGCAGCTTGCAGTGAAAGCGCTTCCAGAGGGGAGTCTAATGAGGGCAAACGTTTGATGGTAACAGCTTCCCTGCGCGAGATACTCTCTTTGCCAAAATCGCATTATTAGACGAAAGTAAGTTACAATTCAGGACCCTATCCTAAAGCTTGCTGTTAGGAGGGAATCTGCAGCTTGCAGTGAAAGCGCTTCCAGAGGGGAGTCTAATGAGGGCAAACATTTGATGGTAGCAGCTTCCCTGCGGGAGATAGTCTCTTTTCCATAATCGCATTATAAGACGAAAGTAAGTTACAATTCAGTACCCTATCCTAAAGCTTGCTGTTAGGAGGGAATCTGCAGCTTGAAGTGAATGCGCTTCCAGAGGGTAGTCTAACGAGGGCAAACATTTGATGGTAGCAGCTTCCCTGCGGGAGATACTCTCTTTGCCATAATCGCATTATTAGGCGAAAGTAAGTTAGAATTCTGTACCCTATCCTAAAGCTTGCTGTTAGGAGGGAATCTGCAGCTTGCAGTGAAAGCGCTTCCAGAGGGGAGTCTAATGAGGGCAAATATTTGATGGTAGCAGCTTCCCTGCGGGAGATACTCTCTTTGCCAAAATCGCATTATTAGGCGAAAGTAAGTTTCAATTCAGTACCCTATCCTAAAGCTTGCTGTTAGGAGGGAATCTGCAGCTTGCAGTGAAAGCGCTTCCAGAGGGGAGTCTAATGAGGGCAAACATTTGATGGTAGCAGCTTCCCTGCGGGAGATCCTCTCTTTGCCAAAATCGCATTATTAGGCGAAAGTAAGTTACAATTCAGTACCCTATCCTAAAGCTTGCTGTTAGGAGGGAATCTGCAGCTTGCAGTGAAAGCGCTTCCAGAGGGGAGTCTAATGAGGGCAAACATTTGATGGTAGCAGCTTCCCTGCGGGAGATATTCTGTTTGCCTTAATGGCCTTATTAGCCGCAGTTAAGTTACAATTCAGTACCATATCCTAAAGCTTGCTGTTAGGAGGGAATCTGCAGCTTGCAGTGAAAGCGCTTCCAGAGGGGAGTCTAATGAGGGCAAACATTTGATGGTAGCAGCTTCCCTGCGGGAGATACTCTCTTTGCCAAAATCGCATTATTAGGCGAAAGTAAGTTACAATTCAGTACCCTAACCTAAAGTTGCTGTTAGGAGGGAATCTGCAGCTTGCAGTGAAAGCGCTTCCAGAGGGGAGCCTAACGAGGGCAAAAATTTGATGGTAGCAGCTTCCCTGAGGGAGATACTCTCTTTGCCAAAATCGCCTTATTAGCCGCATTTAAGTTACAATTCAGTACCCTATCCTAAAGCTTGCTGTTAGGAAGGAATCTGCAGCTTGAAGTGAAAGCGCTTCCAGAGTGGAGTCTAATGAGGGCAAACATTTGATGTTAGCAGCTTCCCTGCGGGTGATACTCTCTTTGCCAAAATCGCATTATTTGGCAAAAGTAAGTTACAATTCAGTACCCTATCCTAAAGCTTGCTGTTAGGAGGGAATCTGCAGCTTGCAGTGAAAGCGCTTCCAGAGGGGAGTCTAATGAGGGCAAACATTTGATGGTAGCAGCTTCCCTGCGGGAGATACTCTCTTTGCCAAAATCGCATTATTAGCCGCAGTTAAGTTACAATTCAGTACCCTATCCTAAAGCTTGCTGTTAGGAGGGAATCTGCAGCTTGCAGTGAAAGCGCTTCCAGAGGGGAGTCTAATGAGGGCAAACATTTGATGGTAGCAGCTTCCCTGCGGGAGATACTCTCTTTGCCAAAATCGCATTATTAGGCGAAAGTAAGTTACAATTCAGTACCCTATCCTAAAGCTTGCTGTTAGGAGGGAATCTGCAGCTTGCAGTGAAAGCGCTTCCAGAGGGGAGTCTAATGAGGGCAAACATTTGATGGTAGCAGCTTCCCTGCGGGAGATACTCTCTTTGCCAAGATCGCATTATTAGGCGAAAGTAAGTTACAATTCAGTACCCTATCCTAAAGCTTGCTGTTAGGAGGGAATCTGCAGCTTGCAGTGAAAGCGCTTCCAGAGGGGAGTCTAATGAGGGCAAGCATTTGATGGTAGCAGCTTCCCTGCGGGAGATATTCTCTTTGCCAAAATCGCCTTATTAGCCGCAGTTAAGTTACAATTCAGTACCCTATCCTAAAGCTTGCTGTTAGGAGGGAATCTGCAGCTTGCAGTGAAAGCGCTTCCAGAGGGGAGTCTAATGAGGGCAAACATTTGATGTTAGCAGCTTCCCTGCGGGTGATACTCTCTTTGCCAAAATCGCATTATTAGGCGAAAGTAAGTTACAATTCAGTACCCTATCCTAAAGCTTGCTGTTAGGAGGGAATCTGCAGCTTGCAGTGAAAGCGCTTCCAGAGGGGAGTCTAATGAGGGCAAACATTTGATGGTAGCAGCTTCCCTGCGGGAGATACTCTCTTTGCTATAATCGCCTTATTAGCCGCAGTTAAGTTACAATTCAGTACCCTATCCTAAAGCTTGCAGTTAGGAGGGAATCTGCAGCTTGCAGTGAAAGCGCTTCCAGAGGGGAGTCTAATGAGGGCAAATATTTGATGGTAGCAGCTTCCCTGCGGGAGATATTCTCTTTGCCATAATCGCCTTATTAGCCGCAGTTAAGTTACAATTCAGTACCCTATCCTAAAGCTTGCTGTTAGGAGGGAATCTGCAGCTTGCAGTGAAAGCGCTTCCAGAGGGGAGTCTAATGAGGGCAAACGTTTGATGGTAACAGCTTCCCTGCGGGAGATACTCTCTTTGCCAAAATCGCATTATTAGACGAAAGTAAGTTACAATTCAGGACCCTATCCTAAAGCTTGCTGTTAGGAGGGAATCTGCAGCTTGCAGTGAAAGCGCTTCCAGAGGGGAGTCTAATGAGGGCAAACATTTGATGGTAGCAGCTTCCCTGCGGGAGATACTCTCTTTGCCAAAATCGCTTTATTAGGCGAAAGTAAGATACAATTCAGTACCCTATCCTAAAGCTTGCTGTTAGGAGGGAATCTGCAGCTTGCAGTGAAAGCGCTTCCAGAGGGGAGTCTAATGAGGGCAAATATTTGATGGTAGCAGCTTCCCTGCGGGAGATATTCTCTTTGCCATAATCACCTTATTAACCGCAGTTAAGTTACAATTCAGGACCCTATTCTAAAGCTTGCTGTTAGGAGGGAATCTGCAGCTTGCAGTGAAAGCGCTTCCAGAGGGGAGTCTAATGAGGGCAAACATTTGATGGTAGCAGCTTCCCTGCGGGAGATACTCTCTTTGCCAAAATCGCATTATTAGGCGAAAGTAAGTTACAATTCAGTACCCTATCCTAAAGCTTGCTGTTAGGAGGGAATCTGCAGCTTGCAGTGAAAGCGCTTCCAGAGGGGTGTCTAATGAGGGCAAACATTTGATGGTAGCAGCTTCCCTGCGGGAGATATTCTCTTTGCCAAAATCGCATTATTAGGCGAAAGTAAGTTACAATTCAGTACCCTATCCTAAAGCTTGCTGTTAGGAGGGAATCTGCAGCTTGCAGTGAAAGCGCTTCCAGAGGGGAGTCTAATGAGGGCAAGCATTTGATGGTAGCAGCTTCCCTGCGGGAGATATTCTCTTTGCCAAAATCGCCTTATTAGCCGCAGTTAAGTTACAATTCAGTACACTGTCGTACAGCTTGCTGTTAGGAGGGAATCTGCAGCTTGCAGTGAAAGCGCTTCCAGAGGGGAGTCTAATGAGGGCAAACATTTGATGTTAGCAGCTTCCCTGCGGGTGATACTCTCTTTGCCAAAATCGCATTATTAGGCGAAAGTAAGTTTCAATTCAGTACCCTATCCTAAAGCTTGCTGTTAGGAGGGAATCTGCAGCTTGCAGTGAAAGCGCTTCCAGAGGGGAGTCTAATGAGGGCAAACATTTGATGGTAGCAGCTTCCCTGCGGGAGATAGTCTCTTTGCTATAATCGCCTTATTAGCCGCAGTTAAGTTACAATTCAGTACCCTATCCTAAAGCTTGCTGTTAGGAGGGAATCTGCAGCTTGCAGTGAAAGCGCTTCCAGAGGGGAGTCTAATGAGGGCAAATATTTTATGGTAGCAGCTTCCCTGCGGGAGATATTCTCTTTGCCATAATCGCCTTATTAGCCGCAGTTAAGTTACAATTCAGGACCCTATCCTAAAGCTTGCTGTTAGGAGGGAATCTGCAGCTTGCAGTGAAAGCGCTTCCAGAGGGGAGTCTAATGAGGGCAAACATTTGATGGTAGCAGCTTCCCTGCGGGAGATAGTCTCTTTGCCAAAATCGCATTATTAGGCGAAAGTAAGTTACAATTCAGTACCCTATCCTAAAGCTTGCTGTTAGGAGGGAATCTGCAGCTTGCAGTGAAAGCGCTTCCAGAGGGGAGTCTAATGAGGGCAAACATTTGATGGTAGCAGCTTCCCTGCGGGAGATACTCTCTTTGCTATAATCGCCTTATTAGCCGCAGTTAAGTTACAATTCAGTACCCTATCCTAAAGCTTGCTGTTAGGAGGGAATCTGCAGCTTGCAGTGAAAGCGCTTCCACAGGGTAGTCTAATGAGGGCAAACATTTGATGGTAGCAGCTTCCCTGCGGGAGATAGTCTCTTTGCCAAAATCGCATTATTAGACGAAAGTAAGTTACAATTCAGTACCCTATCCTAAAGCTTGCTGTTAGGAGGGAATCTGCAGCTTGCAGTGAATGCGCTTCCAGAGGGTAGTCTAACGAGGGCAAACATTTGATGGTAGCAGCTTCCCTGCGGGAGATACTCTCTTTGCCATAATCGCCTTATAAGCCGCAGTTAAGTTACAATTCAGTACCCTACCCTACAGCTTGCTGTTAGGAGGGAATCTGCAGCTTGCAGTGAAATCGCTTCCAGAGGGGAGTCTAATGAGGGCAAATATTTGATGGTAGCAGCTTCCCTGCGGGAGATAGTCTCTTTGCCAAAATCGCTTTATTAGGCCGCAGTTAAGTTACAATTCAGTACCCTATCCTAAAGCTTGCTGTTAGGAGGGAATCTGCAGCTTGCAGTGAAAGCGCTTCCAGAGGGGAGTCTAATGAGGGCAAATATTTGATGGTAGCAGCTTCCCTGCGGGAGATACTCTCTTTGCCAATATCGCACTATTAGGCGAAAGTAAGTTACAATTCAGTACCCTATCCTAAAGCTTGCTGTTAGGAGGGAATCTGCAGCTTGCAGTGAAAGCGCTTCCAGAGGGGAGTCTAATGAGGGCAAACATTTGATGGTAGCAGCTTCCCTGCGGGAGATACTCTCTTTGCCAAAATCGCATTATTAGGCGAAAGTAAGTTACAATTCAGTACGCTATCCTAAAGCTTGCTGTTAGGAGGGAATCTGCAGCTTGCAGTGAAAGCGATTCCACAGGGTAGTCTAATGAGGGCAAACATTTGATGGTAGCAGCTTCCCTGCGGGAGATAATCTCTTTGCCAAAATCGCATTATTAGGCGAAAGTAAGTTACAATTCAGTACCCTATCCTAAAGCTTGCTGTTAGGAGGGAATCTGCAGCTTGCAGTGAATGCGCTTCCAGAGGGTATTCTAACGAGGGCAAACATTTGATGGTAACAGCTTCCCTGCGCGTGATACTCTCTTTGCCAAAATCGCATTATTAGGCGAAAGTAAGTTACAATTCAGTACCTTATCCTAAAGCTTGCTGTTAGGAGGGAATCTGAAGCTTGCAGTGAAAGCGCTTCCAGAGGGGAGTGTAATGAGGGCAAACATTTGATGGTAGCAGCTTCCCTGCGGGAGATACTCTCTTTGCCAAAATCGCATTATTAGGCGAAAGTAAGTTACAACTCAGTACCCTATCCTAAAGCTTGCTGTTAGGAGGGAATCTGCAGCTTGCAGTGAAAGCGCTTCCAGAGGGGAGTATAATGAAGGCAAACATTTGATGGTAGCAGCTTCCCTGCGGGAGATACTCTCTTTGCCAAAATCGCATTATTAGGCGAAAGTAAGTTACAATTCAGTACCCTATCCTAAAGCTTGCTGTTAGGAGGGAATCTGCAGCTTGCAGTGAAAGCGCTTCCAGAGGGGAGTCTAATGAGGGCAAACATTTGATGGTAGCAGCTTCCCTGCGGGAGATACTCTCTTTGCCAAAATCGCATTATTAGGCGAAAGTAAGTTACAATTCAGTACCCTATCCTAAAGCTTGCTGTTAGGAGGGAATCTGCAGCTTGCAGTGAAAGCGCTTCCAGAGGGGAGTCTAATGAGGGCAAACATTTGATGGTAGCAGCTTCCCTGCGGGAGATACTCTCTTTGCCAAAATCGCATTATTAGGCGAAAGTAAGTTACAATTCAGTACCCTATCCTAAAGCTTGCTGTTAGGAGGGAATCTGCAGCTTGCAGTGAAAGCGCTTCCAGAGGGGAGTCTAACGAGGGCAAACATTTGATGGTAGCAGCTTCCCTGCGGGAGATACTCTCTTTGCCAATATCGCCTTATTAGCCGCAGTTAAGTTACAATTCAGTACCCTATCCTAAAGCTTGCTGTTAGGAGGGAATCTGCAGCTTGCAGTGAAAGCGCTTCCAGAGGGGAGTCTAATGAGGGCAAACATTTGATGGTAGCAGCTTCCCTGCGGGAGATACTCTCTCTGCCAAAATCGCATTATTAGGCGAAAGTAAGTTACAATTCTGTACCCTATCCTAAAGCTTGCTGTTAGGAGGGAATCTGCAGCTTGAAGTGAAAGCGCTTCCAGAGGGGAGTCTAATGAGGGCAAACATTTGATGGTAGCAGCTTCCCTGCGGGAGATACTCTCTTTGCCAAAATCGCCTTATTAGGCGAAAGTAAGTTACAATTCAGTACCCTATCCTAAAGCTTGCTGTTAGGAGGGAATCTGCAGCTTGCAGTGAAAGCGCTTCCAGAGGGGAGTCTAATGAGGGCAAACATTTGATGGTAGCAGCTTCCCTGCAGGAGATACTCTCTTTTCCAAAATCGCATTATTAGGCGAAAGTAAGTTACAATTCAGTACCCTATCCTAAAGCTTGCTGTTAGGAGGGAATCTGCAGCTTGCAGTGAAAGCGATTCCACAGGGTAGTCTAATGAGGACAAACATTTGATGGTAGCAGCTTCCCTGCGGGAGATAATCTCTTTGCCAAAATCGCATTATTAGGCGAAAGTAAGTTACAATTCAGTACCCTATCCTAAAGCTTGCTGTTAGGAGGGAATCTGCAGCTTGCAGTGAAAGCGCTTCCAGAGGGGAGTCTAACGAGGGCAAACATTTGATGGTAACAGCTTCCCTGCGGGAGATATTCTCTTTGACAAAATCGCATTATTAGGCGAAAGTAAGTTACAATTCAGTACCTTATTCTAAAGCTTGCTGTTAGGAGGGAATCTGAAGCTTGCAGTGAAAGTGCTTCCAGAGGGGAGTGTAATGAGGGCAAACATTTGATGGTAGCAGCTTCCCTGCGGGAGATACTCTCTTTGCCAAAATCGCATTATTAGGCGAAAGTAAGTTACAATTCAGTACCCTATCCTAAAGCTTGCTGTTAGGAGGGAATCTGCAGCTTGCAGTGAAAGCGCTTCCAGAGGGTAGTCTAACGAGGGCAAACATTTGATGGTAGCAGCTTCCCTGCGGGAGATACTCTCTTTGCCATAATCGCCTTATAAGCCGCAGTTAAGTTACAATTCAGTACTCTACCCTAAAGCTTGCTGTTAGGAGGGAATCTGCAGCTTGTAGTGAAAGCGCTTCCAGAGGGGAGTCTAATGAGGGCAAAGATTTGATGGTAGCAGCTTCCCTGCGGGAGATACTCTCTTTGCCAAAATCGCATTATTAGGCGAAAGTAAGTTACAATTCAGTACCCTATCCTAAAGCTTGCTGTTAGGAGGGAATCTGCAGCTTGCAGTGAAAGCGCTTCCAGAGGGGAGTCTAATGAGGGCAAACATTTGATGGTAGCAGCTTCCCTGCGGGAGATACTCTCTTTGCCAAAATCGCATTATTAGTCGAAAGTAAGTTACAATTCAGTACCCTATCCTAAAGCTTGCTGTTAGGAGGGAATCTGCAGCTTGCAGTGAAAGCGCTTCCAGAGGGGAGTCTAATGAGGGCAAACATTTGATGGTAGCAGCTTCCCTGCAGGAGATAGTCTCTTTGCCAAAATCGCATTATTAGGCGAAAGTAAGTTACAATTCAGTACCCTATCCTAAAGCTTGCTGTTAGGAGGGAATCTGCAGCTTGCAGTGAAAGCGATTCCACAGGGTAGTCTAATGAGGACAAACATTTGATGGTAGCAGCTTCCCTGCGGGAGATAATCTCTTTGCCAAAATCGCATTATTAGGCGAAAGTAAGTTACAATTCAGTACCCTATCCTAAAGCTTGCTGTTAGGAGGGAATCTGCAGCTTGCAGTGAAAGCGCTTCCAGAGGGTAGTCTAACGAGGGCAAACATTTGATGGTAGCAGCTTCCCTGTGGGAGATACTCTCTTTGCCAAAATCGCATTATTAGTCGAAAGTAAGTTACAATTCAGTACCCTATCCTAAAGCTTGCTGTTAGGAGGGAATCTACAGCTTGCAGTGAAAGCGCTTCCAGAGGGGAGTCTAATGAGGGCAAACATTTTATGGTAGCAGCTTCCCTGCGGGAGATATTCTCTTTGCCAATATCGCCTTATTAGCTGCAATTAAGTTACAATTCAGTACCCTATCCTAAAGCTTGCTGTTAGGAGGGAATCTGCAGCTTGCAGTGAAAGCGCTTCCAGAGGGGAGTCTAATGAGGGCAAATATTTGATGGTAGCAGCTTCCCTGCGGGAGATACTCTCTTTGCCAAATCGCTTTATTAGGCGAAAGTAAGTTACAATTCAGTACCCTATCCTAAAGCTTGCTGTTAGGAGGGAATCTGCAGCTTGCAGTGAAAGCGTTTCCAGAGGGGAGTCTAATGAGGGCTAATATTTGATGGTAGCAGCTTCCCTGCGGGAGATATTCTCTTTGCCATAATCACCTTATTAGCCGCAGTTAAGTTACAATTCAGTACCCTATCCTAAAGCTTGCTGTTAGGAGGGAATCTGCAGCTTGCAGTGAAAGCGCTTCCAGAGGGGAGTCTAAAGAGGGCAAAAATTTGATGGTAGCAGCTTCCCTGCGGGAGATACTCTCTTTGCCAAAATCGCCTTAATAGGCGAAAGTAAGTTACAATTCAGTTCCCTATCCTAAAGCTTGCTGTTAGGAGGGAATCTGCAGCTTGCAGTGAAAGCGCTTCCAGAGGGGAGTCTAACGAGGGCAAACATTTGATGGTAGCAGCTTCCCTGCGGGAGATACTCTCTTTGCCAAAATCGCATTATTAGGCGAAAGTAAGTTACAATTCTGTACCCTATCCTAAAACTTGCTGTTAGGAAGGAATCTGCAGCTTGCAGTGAAAGCGCTTCCACAGGGAAGTCTAATGAGGGCAAAGATTTGATGGTAGCAGCTTCCCTGCGGGAGATAGTCTCTTTGCCAAAATCGCCTTATTAGCCGCAGCTAAGATACAATTCAGTACCCTATCCTAAAGCTTGCTGTTAGGAGGGAATCTGCAGCTTGCAGTGACAGCGCTTCCAGAGGGGAGTCTAATGAGGGCAAACGTTTGATGGTAACAGCTTCCCTGCGGGAGATAGTCTCTTTGCCAAAATCGCATTATTAGGCGAAAGTAAGTTACAATTCAGTACCCTATCCTAAAGCTTGCTGTTAGGAGGGAATCTGCAGCTTGCAGTGAAAGCGCTTCCAGAGGGGACTCTAATGAGGGCAAACATTTGGTGGCAGCAGCTTCCCTGCGAGTTATAGTCTCTTTGCCAAAATCGCATTATTAGGCGAAAGTAAGTTACAATTCAGTACCCTATCCTAAAGCTTGCTGTTAGGAGGGAATCTGCAGCTTGCAGTGAAAGCGCTTCCAGAGGGGAGTCTAACGAGGGCAAACATTTGATGGTAGCAGCTTCCCTGTGGGAGATACTCTCTTTGCCAAAATCGCATTATTAGTCGAAAGTAACTTACAATTCAGTACCCTATCCTAAAGCTTGCTGTTAGGAGGGAATCTACAGCTTGCAGTGAAAGCGCTTCCAGAGGGGAGTCTAATGAGGGCAAACATTTTATGGTAGCAGCTTCCCTGCGGGAGATATTCTCTTTGCCAAAATCGCCTTATTAGCTGCAACTAAGATACAATTCAGTACCCTCTCCTAAAGCTTGCTGTTAGGAGGGAATCTGCAGCTTGCAGTGAAAGCGCTTCCAGAGGGGAGTCTAATGAGGGCAAATATTTGATGGTAGCAGCTTCCCTGCGGGAGATACTCTCTTTGCCAAAATCGCTTTATTAGGCGAAAGTAAGTTACAATTCAGTACCCTATCCTAAAGCTTGCTGTTAGGAGGGAATCTGCAGCTTGCAGTGAAAGCGCTTCCAGAGGGGAGTCTAATGAGGGCAAATATTTGATGGTAGCAGCTTCCCTGAGGGAGATATTCTCTTTGACATAATCACCTTATTAGCCGCAGTTAAGTTACAATTCAGTACCCTATCCTAAAGCTTGCTGTTAGGAGGGAATCTGCAGCTTGCAGTGAAAGCGCTTCCAGAGGGGAGTCTAACGAGGGCAAACATTTGATGGTAGCAGCTTCCCTGCGGGAGATACTCTCTTTGCCAAAATCGCATTATTAGGCGAAAGTAAGTTACAATTCTGTACCCTATCCTAAAACTTGCTGTTAGGAAGGAATCTGCAGCTTGCAGTGAAAGCGCTTCCAGAGGGGAGTCTAATGAGGGCAAACATTTGATGGTAGCAGCTTCCCTGCGGGAGATAGTCTCTTTGCCAAAATCGCCTTATTAGCCGCAGTTAAGATACAATTCAGTACCCTATCCTAAAGCTTGCTGTTAGGAGGGAATCTGCAGCTTGCAGTGAAAGCGCTTCAAGAGGGGAGTCTAACGAGGGCAAACATTTGATGGTAGCAGCTTCCCTGCGGGAGATACTCTCTTTGCCAAAATCACATTATTAGGCGAAAGTAAGTTACAATTCAGGACCCTATCCTAAAGCTTGCTGTTAGGAGGGAATCTGCAGCTTGCAGTGAAAGCGCTTCCAGAGGGGAGTCTAATGAGGGCAAACATTTGATGGTAGCAGCTTCCCTGCGGGAGATACTCTCTTTGCCAAAATCGCATTATTAGGCGAAAGTAAGTTACAATTCAGTACCCTATCCTAAAGCTTGCTGTTAGGAGGGAATCTGCAGCTTGCAGTGAAAGCGCTTCCAGAGGGGAGTCTAATGAGGGCAAACATTTGATGGTAGCAGCTTCCCTGCGGGAGATACTCTCTTTTCCAAAATCGCATTATTAGGCGAAAGTAAGTTACAATTCAGTACCCTATCCTAAAGCTTGCTGTTAGGAGGGAATCTGCAGCTTGCAGTGAAAGCTCTTCCAGAGGGGAGTCTAACGAGGGCAAACATTTGATGGTAGCAGCTTCCCTGCGGGAGATAGTCTCTTTGCCAAAATCGCATTATTAGGCGAAAGTAAGTTACAATTCAGTACCCTATCCTAAAGCTTGCTGTTAGGAGGGAATCTGCAGCTTGCAGTGAAAGCGCTTCCAGAGGGGAGTCTAATGAGGGCAAACATTTGATGGTAGCAGCTTCCCTGCGGGAGATACTCTCTTTGCCAAAATCGCATTATTAGGCGAAAGTAAGTTACAATTCAGTACCCTATCCTAAAGCTTGCTGTTAGGAGGGAATCTGCAGCTTGCAGTGAAAGCGCTTCCAGAGGGGAGTCTAATGAGGGCAAATATTTGATGGTAGCAGCTTCCCTGCGGGAGATATTCTCTTTGCCATAATCACCTTATTAGCCGCAGTTAAGTTACAATTCAGTACCCTATCCTAAAGCTTGCTGTTAGGAGGGAATCTGCAGCTTGCAGTGAAAGCGCTTCCAGAGGGGAGTCTAACGAGGGCAAAAATTTGATGGTAGCAGCTTCCCTGCGGGAGATACTCTCTTTGCCAAAATCGCATTATTAGGCGAAAGTAAGTTACAATTCAGTACCCTATCCTAAAACTTGCTGTTAGGAGGGAATCTGCAGCTTGCAGTGAAAGCGCTTCCAGAGGGGAGTCTAACGAGGGCAAATATTTGATGGTAGCAGCTTCCCTGCGGGAGATACTCTCTTTGCCAAAATCGCATTATTAGGCGAAAGTAAGTTACAATTCTGTACCCTATCCTAAAACTTGCTGTTAGGAGGGAATCTGCAGCTTGCAGTGAAAGCGCTTCCACAGGGGAGTCTAATGAGGGCAAACATTTGATGGTAGCAGATTCCCTGCGGGAGATAGTCTCTTTGCCAAAATCGCCTTATTAGCCGCAGTTAAGATACAATTCAGTACCCTATCCTAAAGCTTGCTGTTAGGAGGGAATCTGCAGCTTGCAGTGAAAGCGCTTCCAGAGGGGAGTCTAATGAGGGCAAACGTTTGATGGTAATAGCTTCCCTGCGGGAGATAGTCTCTTTGCCAAAATCGCATTATTAGGCGAAAGTAAGATACAATTCAGTATCCTATCCTAAAGCTTGCTGTTAGGAGGGAATCTGCAGCTTGCAGTGAAAGCGCTTCCAGAGGGGACTCTAATGAGGGTAAACATTTGGTGGCAGCAGCTTCCCTGCGAGTTATAGTCTCTTTGCCAAAATCGCATTATTAGGCGAAAGTAAGTTACAATTCAGTACCCTATCCTAAAGCTTGCTGTTAGGAGGGAATCTGCAGCTTGCAGTGAAAGCGCTTCCAGAGGGGAGTCTAACGAGGGCAAACATTTGATGGTAGCAGCTTCCCTGTGGGAGATAGTCTCTTTGCCAAAATCGCATTATTAGTCGAAAGTAAGTTACAATTCAGTACCCTATCCTAAAGCTTGCTGTTAGGAGGGAATCTGCAGCTTGCAGTGAAAGCGCTTCCAGAGGGGAGTCTAATGAGGGCAAACATTTGATGGTAGCAGCTTCCCTGCGGGAGATACTCTCTTTGCCAAAATCGCTTTATTAGGCGAAAGTAAGTTACAATTCAGTACCCTATCCTAAAGCTTGCTGTTAGGAGGGAATCTGCAGCTTGCAGTGAAAGCGCTTCCAGAGGGGAGTCTAACGAGGGCAAAAATTTGATGGTAGCAGCTTCCCTGCGGGAGATACTCTCTTTGCCAAAATCGCCTTATTAGCCGCAGTTAAGTTACAATTCAGTACCCTATCCTAAAGCTTGCTGTTAGGAAGGAATCTGCAGCTTGCAGTGAAAGCGCTTCCAGAGGGGAGTGTAATGAGGGCAAACCTTTGATGGTAACAGCTTCCCTGCGGGAGATATTCTCTTTTCCAAAATCGCCTTATTAGGCGAAAGTAAGTTACAATTCAGTACCCTATCCTAAAGCTTGCTGTTAGGAGGGAATCTGCAGCTTGCAGTGAAAGCGCTTCCAGAGGGGAGTCTAACGAGGGCAAACATTTGATGGTAGCAGCTTCCCTGCGGGAGATAGTCTCTTTGCCATAATCGCCTTATTAGCCGCAGTTAAGTTACAATTCAGTACCCTATCCTAAAGCTTGCTGTTAGGAGGGAATCTGCAGCTTGCAGTGAAAGCGATTCCACAGGGTAGTCTAATGAGGGCAAACATTTGATGGTAGCAGCTTCCCTGCGGGAGATAATCTCTTTGCCAAAATCGCATTATTAGGCGAAACTAAGTTACAATTCAGTACACTATCCTAAAGCTTGCTGTTAGGAGGGAATCTGCAGCTTGCAGTGAATGCGCTTCCAGAGGGTATTCTAACGAGGGCAAACATTTGATGGTAACAGCTTCCCTGCGGGTGATACTCTCTTTGCCAAAATCGCATTATTAGGCGAAAGTAAGTTACAATTCAGTACCTTATCCTAAAGCTTGCTGTTAGGAGGGAATCTGAAGCTTGCAGTGAAAGCGCTTCCAGAGGGGAGTGTAATGAGGGCAAACATTTGATGGTAGCAGCTTCCCTGCGGGAGATACTCTCTTTGCCAAAATCGCATTATTAGGCAAAAGTAAGTTACAATTCAGTACCCTATCCTAAAGCTTGCTGTTAGGAGGGAATCTGCAGCTTGCAGTGAAAGCGCTTCCAGAGGGGAGTCTAATGAGGGCAAACATTTGACGGTAGCAGCTTCCCTGCGGGAGATACTCTCTTTGCCAAAATCGCATTATTAGGCGAAAGTAAGTTACAATTCAGTACCCTATCCTAAAGCTTGCTGTTAGGAGGGAATCTGCAGCTTGCAGTGAAAGCGCTTCCAGAGGGGAGTCTAATGAGGGCAAACATTTGATGGTAGCAGCTTCCCTGCGGGAGATACTCTCTTTGCCAAAATCGCCTTATTAGCCGCAGTTAAGTTACAATTCAGTACCCTATCCTAAAGCTTGCTGTTAGGAGGGAATCTGCAGCTTGCAGTGAAAGCGCTTCCAGAGGGGAGTCTAATGAGGGCAAACATTTGATGGTAGCAGCTTCCCTGCGGGAGATACTCTCTTTGCCAAAATCGCATTATTAGGCGAAAGTAAGTTACAATTCAGTACCCTATCCTAAAGCTTGCTGTTAGGAGGGAATCTGCAGCTTGAAGTGAATGCGCTTCCAGAGGGTAGTCTAACGAGGGCAAACATTTGATGGTAGCAGCTTCCCTGCGGGAGATACTCTCTTTGCCATAATAGCCTTATAAGCCGCAGTTAAGTTACAATTCAGTACCCTACCCTAAAGCTTGCTGTTAGGAGGGAATCTGCAGCTTGCAGTGAAAGCGCTTCCAGAGGGGAGTCTAATGAGGGCAAACATTTGATGGTAGCAACTTCCCTGCGGGAGATACTCTCTTTGCCAAAATCGCATTATTAGGCGAAAGTAAGATACAATTCAGTACCCTATCCTAAAGCTTGCTGTTAGGAGGGAATCTGCAGCTTGCAGTGAAAGCGCTTCCAGAGGGGAGTCTAATGAGGGCAAACATTTGATGGTAGCAGCTTCCCTGCGGGAGATAATCTCTTTGCCAAAATCGCATTATTAGGCGAAAGTAAGTTACAATTCAGTACCCTATCCTAAAGCTTGCTGTTAGGAGGGAATCTGCAGCTTGCAGTGAAAGCGCTTCCAGAGGGGAGTCTAACGAGGGCAAAAATTTGATGGTAGCAGCTTCCCTGCGGGAGATACTCTCTTTGCCAAAATCGCATTATTAGGCGAAAGTAAGTTACAATTCAGTACAGTATCGTAAAGCTTGCTGTTAGGAGGGAATCTGCAGCTTGCAGTGAAAGCGATTCCAGAGGGGAGTCTAACGAGGGCAAACATTTGATGGTAGCAGCTTCCCTGCGGGAGATAGTCTCTTTGCCATAATCGCCTTATTAGCCGCAGTTAAGTTACAATTCAGTACCCTATCCTAAAGCTTGCTGTTAGGAGGGAATCTGCAGCTTGCAGTGAAAGCGATTCCACAGGGTAGTCTAATGAGGGCAAACATTTGATGGTAGCAGCTTCCCTGCGGGAGATAATCTCTTTGCCAAAATCGCATTATTAGGCGAAAGTAAGTTACAATTCAGTACACTATCCTAAAGCTTGCTGTTAGGAGGGAATCTGCAGCTTGCAGTGAATGCGTTTCCAGAGGGTATTCTAACGAGGGCAAACATTTGACGGTAACAGCTTCCCTGCGGGTGATACTCTCTTTGCCAAAATCGCATTATTAGGCGAAAGTAAGTTACAATTCAGTACCTTATCCTAAAGCTTGCTGTTAGGAGGGAATCTGCAGCTTGCAGTGAAAGCGCTTCCAGAGGGGAGTGTAATGAGGGCAAACATTTGATGGTAGCAGCTTCCCTGCGGGAGATACTCTCTTTGCCAAAATCGCATTATTAGGCGAAAGTAAGTTACAGTTCAGTACCCTATCCTAAAGCTTGCTGTTAGGAGGGAATCTGCAGCTTGCAGTGAAAGCGCTTCCAGAGGGGAGTATAATGAAGGCAAACATTTGATGGTAGCAGCTTCCCTGCGGGAGGTAGTCTCTTTGCCAAAATCGCATTATTAGGCGAAAGTAAGTTACAATTCAGTACCCTATCCTAAAGCTTGCTGTTAGGAGGGAATCTGCAGCTTGCAGTGAAAGCGCTTCCAGAGGGGAGTCTAATGAGGGCAAACATTTGATGGTAGCAGCTTCCCTGCGGGAGATACTCTCTTTGCCAAATTCTCCTTATTAGCCGCAGTTAAGTTACAATTCAGTACCCTATCCTAAAGCTTGCTGTTAGGAGGGAATCTGCAGCTTGCAGTGAAAGCGCTTCCAGAGGGGAGTCTAATGAGGGCAAACATTTGATGGTAGCAGCTTCCCTGCGGGAGATACTCTCTTTGCCAAAATCGCATTATTAGGCGAAAGTAAGTTACAATTCAGTACCCTATGCTAAAGCTTGCTGTTAGGAGGGAATCTGCAGCTTGAAGTGAATGCGCTTCCAGAGGGTAGTCTAACGAGGGCAAACATTTGATGGTAGCAGCTTCCCTGCGGGAGATACTCTCTTTGCCATAATCGCCTTATAAGCCGCAGTTAAGTTACAATTCAGTACCCTATCCTAAAGCTTGCTGTTAGGAGGGAATCTGCAGCTTGCAGTGAAAGCGCTTCCAGAGGGGAGTCTAATGAGGGCAAACATTTGATGGTAGCAACTTCCCTGCGGGAGATACTCTCTTTGCCAAAATCGCATTATTAGGCGAAAGTAAGTTACAATTCAGTACCCTATCCTAAAGCTTGCTGTTAGGAGGGAATCTGCAGCTTGCAGTGAAAGCGCTTCCAGAGGGGAGTCTAATGAGGGCAAACATTTGATGGTAGCAGCTTCCCTGCAGGAGATACTCTCTTTGCCAAAATCGCATTATTAGGCGAAAGTAAGATACAATTCAGTACCCTATCCTAAAGCTTGCTGTTAGGAGGGAATCTGCAGCTTGCAGTGAAAGCGATTCCAGAGGGGAGTCTAATGAGGGCAAACATTTGATGGTAGCAGCTTCCCTGCGGGAGATAATCTCTTTGCCAAAATCGCATTATTAGGCGAAAGTAAGTTACAATTCAGTACCCTATCCTAAAGCTTGCTGTTAGGAGGGAATCTGCAGCTTGCAGTGAAAGCGCTTCCAGAGGGGAGTCTAACGAGGGCAAACATTTGATGGTAACAGCTTCCCTGCGGGTGATACTCTCTTTGCCAAAATCGCATTATTAGGCGAAAGTAAGTTACAATTCAGTACCCTATCCTAAAGCTTGCTGTTAGGAGGGAATCTGCAGCTTGCAGTGAAAGCGCTTCCAGAGGGGAGTGTAATGAGGGCAAACATTTGATGGTAGCAGCTTCCCTGTGGGAGATACTCTCTTTGCCAAAATCGCATTATTAGGCGAAAGTAAGTTACAATTCAGTACCCTATCCTAAAGCTTGCAGTTAGGAGGGAATCTGCAGCTTGCAGTGAAAGCGCTTCCAGAGGGGAGTCTAATGAGGGCAAACATTTGATGGTAGCAGCTTCCCTGCGGGAGATACTCTCTTTGCCAAAATAGACTTATTAGGCCAAAGAAAGTTACAATTCAGTACCCTATCCTAAAGCTTGCTGTTAGGAGGGAATCTGCAGCTTGCAGTGAAAGCGCTTCCAGAGGGGAGTCTAACGAGGGCAAACATTTGATGGTAGCAGCTTCCCTGCGGGAGATACTCTCTTTGCCAAAATCGCATTATTAGGCGAAAGTAAGTTACAATTCTGTACCCTATCCTAAAACTTGCTGTTAGGAAGGAATCTGCAGCTTGCAGTGAAAGCGCTTCCAGAGGGGAGTCTAATGAGGGCAAACATTTGATGGTAGCAGCTTCCCTGCGGGAGATACTCTCTTTGCCAAAATCGCCTTATTAGCCGCAGTTAAGATACAATTCAGTACCCTATCCTAAAGCTTGCTGTTAGGAGGGAATCTGCAGCTTGCAGTGAAAGCGCTTCCAGAGGGTAGTCTAATGAGGGCAAACGTTTGATG
The DNA here is from genome assembly GCF_032191515.1 of Phaenicophaeus curvirostris. Classification (NCBI taxonomy): domain Eukaryota; kingdom Metazoa; phylum Chordata; class Aves; order Cuculiformes; family Cuculidae; genus Phaenicophaeus; species Phaenicophaeus curvirostris. The sequence continues at coordinate 148,671 of NW_027206820.1, forward strand.
GTAACAGCTTCCCTGCGGGAGATACTCTCTTTGATAAAATAGCATTATTAGGCGAAACTAAGATACAATGCAGTACCCTATCCTAAAGCTTGCTGTTAGGAGGGAATCTGCAGCTTGCAGTGAAAGCGCTTCCAGAGGGGACTCTAATGAGGGCAAACATTTGGTGGCAGCAGCTTCCCTGCGAGTTATAGTCTCTTTGCCAAAATCGCATTATTAGGCGAAAGTAAGTTACAATTCAGTACCCTATCCTAAAGCTTGCTGTTAGGAGGGAATCTGCAGCTTGCAGTGAAAGCGCTTCCAGAGGGGAGTCTAACGAGGGCAAAAATTTGATGGTAGCAGCTTCCCTGCGGGAGATACTCTCTTTGCCAAAATCGCATTATTAGGCGAAAGTAAGTTACAATTCAGTACAGTATCGTAAAACTTGCTGTTAGGAGGGAATCTGCAGCTTGCAGTGAAAGCGCTTCCAGAGGGGAGTCTAACGAGGGCAAACATTTGATGGTAGCAGCTTCCCTGCGGGAGATAGTCTCTTTGCCAAAATCGCATTATTAGGCGAAAGTAAGTTACAATTCTGTACCCTATCCTAAAACTTGCTGTTAGGAAGGAATCTGCAGCTTGCAGTGAAAGCGCTTCCAGAGGGGAGTCTAATGAGGGCAAACGTTTGATGGTAACAGCTTCCCTGCGGGAGATAGTCTCTTTGCCAAAATCGCATTATTAGGCGAAAGTAAGTTACAATTCAGTATCCTATCCTAAAGCTTGCTGTTAGGAGGGAATCTGCAGCTTGCAGTGAAAGCGCTTCCAGAGGGGAGTCTAACGAGGGCAAACATTTGATGGTAGCAGCTTCCCTGTGGGAGATACTCTCTTTGCCAAAATCGCATTATTAGTCGAAAGTAAGTTACAATTCAGTACCCTATGCTAAAGCTTGCTGTTAGGAGGGAATCTGCAGCTTGCAGTGAAAGCGCTTCCAGAGGGGAGTCTAATGAGGGCAAATATTTGATGGTAGCAGCTTCCCTGCGGGAGATACTCTCTTTGCCAAAATCGCCTTATTAGCCGCAGTTAAGTTACAATTCAGTACCCTATCCTAAAGCTTGCTGTTAGGAGGGAATCTGCAGCTTGCAGTGAAAGCGCTTCCAGAGGGGAGTCTAATGAGGGCAAACATTTGATGGTAGCAGCTTCCCTGCGGGAGATAGTCTCCTTGCAATAATCGCATTATTAGGCGAAAGTAAGTTACAATTCAGTACCATATCCTAAAGCTTGCTGTTAGGAGGGAATCTGCAGCTTGCAGTGAAAGCGCTTCCAGAGGGGAGTCTAATGAGGGCAAACATTTGATGGTAGCAGCTTCCCTGCGGGAGATACTCTCTTTGCCAAAATCGCATTATTAGGCGAAAGTAAGTTACAATTCAGTACCCTAACCTAAAGTTGCTGTTAGGAGGGAATTTGCAGCTTGCAGTGAAAGCGCTTCCAGAGGGGAGTCTAACGAGGGCAAACATTTGATGGTAGCAGCTTCCCTGCGGGAGATACTCTCTTTGCCAAAATCGCCTTATTAGCCGCAGTTAAGTTACAATTCAGTACCCTATCCTAAAGCTTGCTGTTAGGAAGGAATCTGCAGCTTGCAGTGAAAGCGCTTCCAGAGTGGAGTCTAATGCGGGCAAACATTTAATGTTAGCAGCTTCCCTGCGGGTGATACTCTCTTTGCCAAAATCGCATTATTAGGCGAAAGTAAGTTACAATTCAGTACCCTATCCTAAAGCTTGCTGTTAGGAGGGAATCTGCAGCTTGCAGTGAAAGCGCTTCCAGAGGGGAGTCTAACGAGGGCAAAAATTTGATGGTAGCAGCTTCCCTGCGGGAGATACTCTCTTTGCCAAAATCGCCTTATTAGCCGCAGTTAAGTTACAATTCAGTACCCTATCCTAAAGCTTGCTGTTAGGAAGGAATCTGCAGCTTGCAGTGAAAGCGCTTCCAGAGGGGAGTGTAATGAGGGCAAACCTTTGATGGTAGCAGCTTCCCTGCGGAGATACTCTCTTTGCTAATATAGCATTATTAGGCGAAACTAAGATACAATGCAGTACCCCTCATCCTAAAGCTAGCTGTTAGGAGGGAATCTGCAGCTTGCAGTGAATGCGCTTCCAGAGGGGTGTCTAATGAGGGCAAACATTTGATGGTAGCAGCTTCCCTGCGGGAGATACTCTCTTTGCCAAAATCGCATTATTAGGCGAAAGTAAGTTACCATTCAGTACCCTATCCTAAAGCTTGCTGTTAGGAGGGAATCTGCAGCTTGCAGTGAAAGCGCTTCCAGAGGGGAGTCTAATGAGGGCAAACGTTTGATGCTAACAGCTTCCCTGCGGGAGATATTCCCTTTGCCAAAATCGCCTGATTAGGCGAAAGTAAGTTACAATTCAGTACCCTATCCTAAAGCTTGCTGTTAGGTGGTAATCTGCCGCTTGCAGTGAAAGCGCTTCCAGAGGGGAGTCTAATGAGGGCAAACTTTTGATGGTAACAGCTTCCCTGCGGGAGATATTCTCTTTTCCAAAATCGCCTTATTAGGCGAAAGTAAGTTACAATTCAGTACCCTATGCTAAAGCTTGCTGTTAGGAGGGAATCTGCAGCTTGCAGTGAAAAGCGCTTCCAGAGGGGAGTCTAATGAGGGCAAATATTTGATGGTAGCAGCTTCCCTGCGGGAGATACTCTCTTTGCCAAAATCGCTTTATTAACCGCAGTTAAGTTACAATTCAGTACCCTATCCTAAAGCTTGCTGTTAGGAGGGAATCTGCAGCTTGCAGTGAAAGCGCTTCCAGAGGGGAGTCTAATGAGGGCAAACATTTGATGGTAGCAGCTTCCCTGCGGGAGATAGTCTCCTTGCCATAATCGCATTATTAGGCGAAAGTAAGTTACAATTCAGTACCATATCCTAAAGCTTGCTGTTAGGAGGGAATCTGCAGCTTGCAGTGAAAGCGCTTCCAGAGGGGAGTCTAATGAGGGCAAACTTTTGATGGTAGCAGCTTCCCTGCGGGAGATACTCTCTTTGCCAAAATCGCCTTATTAGCCGCAGTTAAGTTACAATTCAGTACCCTATCCTAAAGCTTGCTGTTAGGAGGGAATCTGCAGCTTGCAGTGAAAGCGCTTCCAGAGGGGAGTCTAATGAGGGCAAACATTTGATGGTAGCAGCTTCCCTGCGGGAGATACTCTCTTTGCCAAAATCGCATTATTAGGCGAAAGTAAGTTACAATTCAGTACCCTATCCTAAAGCTTGCTGTTAGGAGGGAATCTGCAGCTTGCAGTGAAAGCACTTCCAGAGGGGAGTCTAATGAGGGCAAATATTTGATGGTAGCAGCTTCCCTGCGGGAGATAGTCTCTTTGCCATAATCGCCTTATTAGCCGCAGTTAAGTTACAATTCAGTACCCTATCCTAAAGCTTGCTGTTAGGAGGGAATCTGCAGCTTGCAGTGGAAGCGCTTCCAGAGGGGAGTCTAATGAGGGCAAGCATTTGATGGTAGCAGCTTCCCTGCGGGAGATATTCTCTTTGCCAAAATCGCCTTATTAGCCGCAGTTAAGTTACAATTCAGTACACTGCCCTACAGCTTGCTGTTAGGAGGGAATCTGCAGCTTTCAGTGAAATCGCTTCCAGAGGGGAGTCTAATGAGGGCAAACATTTGATGTTAGCAGCTTCCCTGCGGGTGATACTCTCTTTGCCAAAATCGCATTATTAGGCGAAAGTAAGTTACAATTCAGTACCCTATCCTAAAGCTTGCTGTTAGGAGGGAATCTGCAGCTTGCAGTGAAAGCGCTTCCAGAGGGGAGTCTAATGAGGGCAAACATTTGATGGTAGCAGCTTCCCTGCGGGAGATACTCTCTTTGCCAAAATCGCATTATTAGCCGAAAGTAAGTTACAATTCAGGACCCTATCCTAAAGCTTGCTGTTAGGAGGGAATCTGCAGCTTGCAGTGAAAGCGCTTCCAGAGGGGAGTCTAATGAGGGCAAATATTTGATGGTAGCAGCTTCCCTGCGGGAGATACTCTCTTTGCCAAAATCGCCTTATTAGCCGCAGTTAAGTTACAATTCAGTACCCTATCCTAAAGCTTGCTGTTAGGAGGGAATCTGCAGCTTGCAGTGAAAGCGCTTCCAGAGGGGAGTGTAATGAGGGCAAATATTTGATGGTAGCAGCTTCCCTGCGGGAGATATTCTCTTTGCCATAATCACCTTATTAGCCGCAGTTAAGTTACAATTCAGTACTCTTTCCTAAAGCTTGCTGTTAGGAGGGAATCTGCAGCTTGCAGTGAAAGCGCTTCCAGAGGGGAGTCTAATGAGGGCAAACATTTGATGGTAGCAGCTTCCCTGCAGGAGATACTCTCCTTGCCAAAATTGCATTATTAGGCGAAAGTAAGTTACAATTCAGTACCCTAACCTAAAGTTGCTGTTAGGAGGGAATCTGCAGCTTGCAGTGAAAGCGCTTCCAGAGGGGAGTCTAACGAGGGCAAAAATTTGATGGTAGCAGCTTCCCTGCGGGAGATACTCTCTTTGCCAATATCGCCTTATTAGCCGCAGTTAAGTTACAATTCAGTACCCTATCCTAAAGCTTGCTGTTAGGAAGGAATCTGCAGCTTGCAGTGAAAGCGCTTCCAGAGGGGAGTCTAATGAGGGCAAACCTTTGATGGTAGCAGCTTCCCTGCGGGAGATACTCTCTTTGCTAAAATAGCATTATTAGGCGAAACTAAGATACAATGCAGTACCCTATCCTAAAGCTTGCTGTTAGGAGGGAATCTGCAGCTTGCAGTGAAAGCGCTTCCAGAGGGGTGTCTAATGAGGGTAAACATTTGATGGTAGCAGCTTCCCTGCGGGAGATACTCTCTTTGCCAACATCGCATTATTAGGCGCAAGTAAGTTACGATTCAGTACCCTATCCTAAAGCTTGCTGTTAGGAGGGAATCTGCAGCTTGCAGTGAAAGCGCTTCCAGAGGGGAGTCTAACGAGGGCAAAAATTTGATGGTAGCAGCTTCCCTGCGGGAGATACTCTCTTTGCCAAAATCGCCTTATTAGCCGCAGTTAAGTTACAATTCAGTACCCTATCCTAAAGCTTGCTGTTAGGAGGGAATCTGCAGCTTGCAGTGAAAGCGCTTCCAGAGTGGAGTCTAATGAGGGCAAACATTTGATGGTAGCAGCTTCCCTGCGGGTGATACTCTCTTTGCCAAAATCGCATTATTAGGCAAAAGTAAGTTACAATTCAGTACCCTATCCTAAAGCTTGCTGTTAGGAGGGAATCTGCAGCTTGCAGTGAAAGCGCTTCCAGAGGGGAGTCTAATGAGGTCAAACATTTGATGGTAGCAGCTTCCCTGCGGGAGATAGTCTCCTTGCCATAATCGCATTATTAGGCGAAAGTAAGTTACAATTCAGTACCATATCCTAAAGCTTGCTGTTAGGAGGGAATCTGGAGCTTGCAGTGAAAGCGCTTCCAGAGGGGAGTCTAATGAGGGCAAACATTTGATGGTAGCAGCTTCCCTGCGGGAGATACTCTCTTTGCCAAAATCGCATTATTAGGCGAAAGTAAGTTCCAATTCAGTACCCTAACCTAAAGTTGCTGTTAGGAGGGAATCTGCAGCTTGCAGTGAAAGCGCTTCCAGAGGGGAGTCTAACGAGGGCAAAAATTTGATGGTAGCAGCTTCCCTGCGGGAGATACTCTCTTTGCCAAAATCGCCTTATTAGCCGCAGTTAAGTTACAATTCAGTACCCTATCCTAAAGCTTGCTGTTAGGAGGGAATCTGCAGCTTGCAGTGAAAGCGCTTCCAGAGTGGAGTCTAATGAGGGCAAACATTTGATGGTAGCAGCTTCCCTGCGGGTGATACTCTCTTTGCAAAATCGCATTATTAGGCAAAAGTAAGTTACAATTCAGTACCCTATCCTAAAGCTTGCTGTTAGGAGGGAATCTGCAGCTTGCAGTGAAAGCGCTTCCAGAGTGGAGTCTAATGAGGGCAAACATTTGATGGTAGCAGCTTCCCTGCGGGTGATACTCTCTTTGCCAAAATCGCATTATTAGGCAAAAGTAAGTTACAATTCAGTACCCTATCCTAAAGCTTGCTGTTAGGAGGGAATCTGCAGCTTGCAGTGAAAGCGCTTCCAGAGGGGAGTCTAATGAGGGCAAATATTTGATGGTAGCAGCTTCCCTGCGGGAGATATTCTCTTTGCCATAATCGCCTTATTAGCCGCAGTTAAGTTACAATTCAGTACCCTATCCTAAAGCTTGCTGTTAGGAGGGAATCTGCAGCTTGCAGTGAAAGCACTTCCAGAGGGGAGTCTAATGAGGGCAAAGATTTGATGGTAGCAGCTTCCCTGCGGGAGATACTCTCTTTGCCAAAATCGCATTATTAGGCGAAAGTAAGTTACAATTCAGTACCCTATCCTAAAGCTTGCTGTTAGGAGGGAATCTGCAGCTTGCAGTGAAAGCACTTCCAGAGGGGAGTCTAATGAGGGCAAATATTTGATGGTAGCAGCTTCCCTGTGGGAGATATTCTCTTTGCCATAATCGCCTTATTAGCCGCAGTTAAGTTACAATTCAGTACCCTATCCTAAAGCTTGCTGTTAGGAGGGAATCTGCAGCTTGCAGTGAAAGCGCTTCCAGAGGGGAGTCTAATGAGGGCAAACATTTGATGGTAGCAGGTTCCCTGCGGGAGATACTCTCTTTGCCAAAATCGCATTATTAGGCGAAAGTAAGTTACAATTCAGTACCCTATCCTAAAGCTTGCTGTTAGGAGGGAATCTGCAGCTTGCAGTGAAAGCGCTTCCAGAGGGGAGTCTAATGAGGGCAAACATTTGATGGTAGCAGCTTCCCTGCGGGAGATATTCTCTTTGCCAAAATCGCCTTATTAGCCGCAGTTAAGTTACAATTCAGTACACTGCCCTACAGCTTGCTGTTAGGAGGGAATCTGCAGCTTGCAGTGAAAGCGCTTCCAGAGGGGAGTCTAATGAGGGCAAACATTTGATGGTAGCAGCTTCCCTGCGGGTGATACTCTCTTTGCCAAAATCGCATTACTAGGCGAAAGTAAGTTTCAATTCAGTACCCTATCCTAAAGCTTGCTGTTAGGAGGGAATCTGCAGCTTGCAGTGAAAGCGCTTCCAGAGGGGAGTCTAATGAGGGCAAACATTTGATGGTAGCAGCTTCCCTGCGGGAGATAGTCTCTTTGCTATAATCACCTTATTAGCCGCAGTTAAGTTACAATTCAGTACCCTATCCTAAAGCTTGCTGTTAGGAGGGAATCTGCAGCTTGCAGTGAAAGCGCTTCCAGAGGGGAGTCTAATGAGGGCAAATATTTGATGGTAGCAGCTTCCCTGCGGGAGATATTCTCTTTGCGATAATCGCCTTATTAGCCGCAGTTAAGTTACAATTCAGTACCCTATCCTAAAGCTTGCTGTTAGGAGGGAATCTGCAGCTTGCAGTGAAAGCGCTTCCAGAGGGGAGTCTAATGAGGGCAAACATTTGATGGTAGCAGCTTCCCTGCGGGAGATACTCTCTTTGCCAAAATCGCATTATTAGGCGAAAGTAAGTTACAATTCAGGACCCTATCCTAAAGCTTGCTGTTAGGAGGGAATCTGCAGCTTGCAGTGAAAGCGATTCCACAGGGTAGTCTAATGAGGGCAAACATTTGATGGTAGCATCTTCCCTGCGGGAGATATTCTCTTTGCCAAAATCGCCTTATTAGCCGCAGTTAAGTTACAATTCAGTACACTGTCCTACAGCTTGCTGTTAGGAGGGAATCTGCAGCTTGCAGTGAAAGCGCTTCCAGAGGGGAGTCTAATGAGGGAAACATTTGATGGTAGCAGGTTCCCTGAGGGAGATATTCTCTTTGCCAAATTCTCCTTATTAGCCGCAGTTAAGTTACAATTCAGTACCCTATCCTAAATCTTGCTGTTAGGAGGGAATCTGCAGCTTGCAGTGAAAGCGCTTCCAGAGCGAGTCTAATGAGGGCAAACATTTGATGGTAGCAACTTCCCTGCCGGAGATACTCTCTTTGCCAAAATCGCATTATTAGGCGAAAGTAAGTTACAATTCAGTACCCTATCCTAAAGCTTGCTGTTAGGAGGGAATCTGCAGCTTGCAGTGAAAGCGCTTCCAGAGGGGAGTCTAATGAGGGCAAACATTTGATGGTAGCAGCTTCCCTGCGGGAGATACTCTCTTTGCCAAAATCGCATTATTAGGCGAAAGTAAGTTACAATTCAGTACCCTATCCTAAAGCTTGCTGTTAGGAGGGAATCTGCAGCTTGAAGTGAATGCGCTTCCAGAGGGGCGTCTAATGAGGGCAAATATTTGATGGTAGCAGCTTCCCTGCGGGAGATAGTCTCTTTGCCATAATCGCCTTATTAGCCTCATTTAAGATACAATTCAGTACCCTATCCTAAAGCTTGCTGTTAGGAGGGAATCTGCAGCTTGCAGTGAAAGCGCTTCCAGAGGGGAGTCTAATGAGGGCAAGCATTTGATGGTAGCAGCTTCCATGCGGGAGATATTCTCTTTGCCAAAATCGCCTTATTAGCCGCAGTTAAGTTACAATTCAGTACACTGCCCTACAGCTTGCTGTTAGGAGGGAATCTGCAGCTTGCAGTGAAAGCGCTTCCAGAGGGGAGTCTAATGAGGGCAAACATTTGATGTTAGCAGCTTCCCTGCGGGTGATACTCTCTTTGCCAAAATCGCATTATTAGGCGAAAGTAAGTTACAATTCAGTACCCTATCCTAAAGCTTGCTGTTAGGAGGGAATCTGCAGCTTGCAGTGAAAGCGCTTCCAGAGGGGAGTCTAATGAGGGCAAACATTTGATGGTAGCAGCTTCCCTGCGGGAGATACTCTCTTTGCCAAAATCGCATTATTAGCCGCAGTTAAGTTACAATTCAGTACCCTATCCTAAAGCTTGCTGTTAGGAGGGAATCTGCAGCTTGCAGTGAAAGCGCTTCCAGAGGGGAGTCTAATGAGGGCAAATATTTGATGGTAGCAGCTTCCCTGCGGGAGATACTCTCTTTGCCAAAATCGCCTTATTAGCCGCAGTTAAGTTACAATTCAGTACCCTATCCTAAAGCTTGCTGTTAGGAGGGAATCTGCAGCTTGCAGTGAAAGCGCTTCCAGAGGGGAGTGTAATGAGGGCAAACATTTGATGGTAGCAGCTTCCCTGCGGGAGATAGTCTCCTTGCCATAATCGCATTATTAGGCGAAAGTAAGTTACAATTCAGTACCATATCCTAAAGCTTGCTGTTAGGAGGGAATCTGCAGCTTGCAGTGAAAGCGCTTCCAGAGGGGAGTCTAATGAGGGCAAACATTTGATGGTAGCAGCTTCCCTGCGGGAGATACTCTCTTTGCCAAAATCGCTTTATTAGGCGAAAGTAAGTTACAATTCAGTACCCTATCCTAAAGCTTGCTGTTAGGAGGGAATCTGCAGCTTGCAGTGAAAGCGCTTCCAGAGGGGAGTCTAATGAGGGCAAATATTTGATGGTAGCAGCTTCCCTGCGGGAGATATTCTCTTTGCCATAATCACCTTATTAGCCGCAGTTAAGTTACAATTCAGTACTCTTTCCTAAAGCTTGCTGTTAGGAGGGAATCTGCAGCTTGCAGTGAAAGCGCTTCCAGAGGGGAGTCTAATGAGGGCAAACATTTGATGGTAGCAGCTTCCCTGCAGGAGATACTCTCTTTGCCAAAATTGCATTATTAGGCGAAAGTAAGTTACAATTCAGTACCCTAACCTAAACTTGCTGTTAGGAGGGAATCTGCAGCTTGCAGTGAAAGCGCTTCCAGAGGGGAGTCTAATGAGGGCAAACATTTGATGTTAGCAGCTTCCCTGCGGGTGATACTCTCTTTGCCAAAATCGCATTATTAGGCGAAAGTAAGTTACAATTCAGTACCCTATCCTAAAGCTTGCTGTTAGGAGGGAATCTGCAGCTTGCAGTGAAAGCGCTTCCAGAGGGGAGTGTAATGAGGGCAAACATTTGATGGTAGCAGCTTCCCTGCGGGAGATAGTCTCCTTGCCATAATCGCATTATTAGGCGAAAGTAAGTTACAATTCAGTACCATATCCTAAAGCTTGCTGTTAGGAGGGAATCTGCAGCTTGCAGTGAAAGCGCTTCCAGAGGGGAGTCTAATGAGGGCAAATATTTGATGGTAGCAGCTTCCCTGCGGGAGATATTCTCTTTGCCATAATCACCTTATTAGCCGCAGTTAAGTTACAATTCAGTACTCTTTCCTAAAGCTTGCTGTTAGGAGGGAATCTGCAGCTTGCAGTGAAAGCGCTTCCAGAGGGGAGTCTAATGAGGGCAAACATTTGATGGTAGCAGCTTCCCTGCAGGAGATACTCTCTTTGCCAAAATTGCATTATTAGGCGAAAGTAAGTTACAATTCAGTACCCTAACCTAAAGTTGCTGTTAGGAGGGAATCTGCAGCTTGCAGTGAAAGCGCTTCCAGAGGGGAGTCTAACGAGGGCAAAAATTTGATGGTAGCAGCTTCCCTGCGGGAGATACTCTCTTTGCCAAAATCGCCTTATTAGCCGCAGTTAAGTTACAATTCAGTACCCTATCCTAAAGCTTGCTGTTAGGAAGGAATCTGCAGCTTGCAGTGAAAGCGCTTCCAGAGGGGAGTCTAATGAGGGCAAACCTTTGATGGTAGCAGCTTCCCTGCGGGAGATACTCTCTTTGCTAAAATAGCATTATTAGGCGAAACTAAGATACAATGCAGTACCCTATCCTAAAGCTTGCTGTTAGGAGGGAATCTGCAGCTTGCAGTGAAAGCGCTTCCAGAGGGGTGTCTAATGAGGGTAAACATTTGATGGTAGCAGCTTCCCTGCGGGAGATACTCTCTTTGCCAACATCGCATTATTAGGCGCAAGTAAGTTACCATTCAGTACCCTATCCTAAAGATTGCTGTTAGGAGGGAATCTGCAGCTTGCAGTGAAAGCGCTTCCAGAGGGGAGTCTAATGAGGGCAAACGTTTGATGGTAACACCTTCCCTGCGGGAGATATTCTCTTTGCCAAAATCGCCTTATTAGGCGAAAGTAAGTTACAATTCAGTACCCTATCCTAAAGCTTGCTGTTAGGTGGGAATCTGCCGCTTGCAGTGAAAGCGCTTCGAGAGGGGAGTGTAATGAGGGCAAACATTTGATGGTAACAGCTTCCCTGCGGGAGATACTCTCTTTGCCAAAATCGCCTTATTAGGCGAAAGTAAGTTACAATTCAGTACCCTATCCTAAAGCTTGCTGTTAGGAGGGAATCTGCAGCTTGCAGTGAAAGCGCTTCCAGAGGGGAGTCTAATGAGGGCAAAGATTTGATGGTAGCAGCTTCCCTGCGGGAGATACTCTCTTTGCCAAAATCGCATTATTAGGCGAAAGTAAGATACAATTCAGTACCCTATCCTAAAGCTTGCTGTTAGGAGGGAATCTGCAGCTTGCAGTGAAAGCGCTTCCAGAGGGGAGTCTAATGAGGGCAAAGATTTGATGGTAGCAGCTTCCCTGTGGGAGATACTCTCTTTGCCAAAATCGCCTTATTAGCCGCAGTTAAGTTACAATTCAGTACCCTATCCTGAAGCTTGCTGTTAGGAGGGAATCTGCAGCTTGCAGTGAAAGCGCTTCCAGAGGGGAGTCTAACGAGGGCAAAGATTTGATGGTAGCAGATTCCCTGCGGGAGATAGTCTCCTTGCCATAATCGCATTATTAGGCGAAAGTAAGTTACAATTCAGTACCATATCCTAAAGCTTGCTGTTAGGAGGGAATCTGCAGCTTGCAGTGAAAGCGCTTCCAGAGGGGAGTCTAATGAGGGCAAACATTTGATGGTAGCAGCTTCCCTGCGGGAGATACTCTCTTTGCCAAAATCGCATTATTAGGCGAAAGTAAGTTCCAATTCAGTACCCTAACCTAAAGTTGCTGTTAGGAGGGAATCTGCAGCTTGCAGTGAAAGCGCTTCCAGAGGGGAGTCTAACGAGGGCAAAAATTTGATGGTAGCAGCTTCCCTGCGGGAGATACTCTCTTTGCCAAAATCGCCTTATTAGCCGCAGTTAAGTTACAATTCAGTACCCTATCCTAAAGCTTGCTGTTAGGAGGGAATCTGCAGCTTGCAGTGAAAGCGCTTCCAGAGTGGAGTCTAATGAGGGCAAACATTTGATGGTAGCAGCTTCCCTGCGGGTGATACTCTCTTTGCCAAAATCGCATTATTAGGCAAAAGTAAGTTACAATTCAGTACCCTATCCTAAAGCTTGCTGTTAGGAGGGAATCTGCAGCTTGCAGTGAAAGCGCTTCCAGAGGGGAGTCTAATGAGGGCAAACATTTGATGGTAGCAGCTTCCCTGCGGGTGATACTCTCTTTGCCAAAATCGCATTATTAGGCAAAAGTAAGATACAATTCAGTACCCTATCCTAAAGCTTGCTGTTAGGAGGGAATCTGCAGCTTGCAGTGAAAGCGCTTCCAGAGGGGAGTCTAATGAGGGCAAATATTTGATTGTAGCAGCTTCCCTGCGGGAGATATTCTCTTTGCCATAATCGCCTTATTAGCCGCAGTTAAGTTACAATTCAGTACCCTATCCTAAAGCTTGCTGTTAGGAGGGAATCTGCAGCTTGCAGTGAAAGCACTTCCAGAGGGGAGTCTAATGAGGGCAAAGATTTGATGGTAGCAGCTTCCCTGCGGGAGATACTCTCTTTGCCAAAATCGCATTATTAGGCGAAAGTAAGTTACAATTCAGTACCCTATCCTAAAGCTTGCTGTTAGGAGGGAATCTGCAGCTTGCAGTGAAAGCACTTCCAGAGGGGAGTCTAATGAGGGCAAATATTTGATGGTAGCAGCTTCCCTGCGGGAGATATTCTCTTTGCCAAAATCGCCTTATTAGCCGCAGTTAAGTTACAATTCAGTACCCTATCCTAAAGCTTGCTGTTAGGAGGGAATCTGCAGCTTGCAGTGAAAGCGCTTCCAGAGGGGAGTCTAATGAGGGCAAACATTTGATGGTAGCAGCTTCCCTGCGGGAGATACTCTCTTTGCCAAAATCGCATTATTAGGCGAAAGTAAGTTACAATTCAGTACCCTATCCTAAAGCTTGCTGTTAGGAGGGAATCTGCAGCTTGCAGTGAAAGCGCTTCCAGAGGGGAGTCTAATGAGGGCAAACATTTGATGGTAGCAGCTTCCCTGCGGGAGATATTCTCTTTGCCAAAATCGCCTTATTAGCCGCAGTTAAGATACAATTCAGTACACTGCCCTACAGCTTGCTGTTAGGAGGGAATCTGCAGCTTGCAGTGAAAGCGCTTCCAGAGGGGAGTCTAATGAGGGCAAACATTTGATGTTAGCAGCTTCCCTGCGGGTGATACTCTCTTTGCCAAAATCGCATTATTAGGCGAAAGTAAGTTTCAATTCAGTACCCTATCCTAAAGCTTGCTGTTAGGAGGGAATCTGCAGCTTGCAGTGAAAGCGCTTCCAGAGGGGAGTCTAATGAGGGCAAACATTTGATGGTAGCAGCTTCCCTGCGGGAGATAGTCTCTTTGCTATAATCACCTTATTAGCCGCAGTTAAGTTACAATTCAGTACCCTATCCTAAAGCTTGCTGTTAGGAGGGAATCTGCAGCTTGCAGTGAAAGCGCTTCCAGAGGGGAGTCTAATGAGGGCAAATATTTGATGGTAGCAGCTTCCCTGCGGGAGATATTCTCTTTGCGATAATCGCCTTATTAGCCGCAGTTAAGATACAATTCAGTACCCTATCCTAAAGCTTGCTGTTAGGAGGGAATCTGCAGCTTGCAGTGAAAGCGCTTCCAGAGGGGAGTCTAATGAGGGCAAACATTTGATGGTAGCAGCTTCCCTGCGGGAGATACTCTCTTTGCCAAAATCGCATTATTAGGCGAAAGTAAGTTTCAATTCAGTACCCTATCCTAAAGCTTGCAGTTAGGAGGGAATCTGCAGCTTGCAGTGAAAGCGCTTCCAGAGGGGAGTCTAATGAGGGCAAACATTTGATGGTAGCAGCTTCCCTGCGGGAGATACTCTCTTTGCCAAAATCGCATTATTAGGCGAAAGTAAGTTACAATTCAGTACCCTTTCCTAAAGATTGCTGTTAGGAGGGAATCTGCAGCTTGCAGTGAAAGCGCTTCCAGAGGGGAGTCTAATGAGGGCAAACATTTGATGGTAGCAGCTTCCCTGCGGGAGATATTCTCTTTGCCAAATTCTCCTTATTAGCCGCAGTTAAGTTACAATTCAGTACCCTATCCTAAAGCTTGCTGTTAGGAGGGAATCTGCAGCTTGCAGTGAAAGCGCTTCCAGAGGGGAGTCTAATGAGGGCAAACATTTGATGGTAGCAGCTTCCCTGCGGGAGATAGTCTCTTTGCCAAAATCGCATTATTAGGCGAAAGTAAGTTACAATTCAGGACCCTATCCTAAAGCTTGCTGTTAGGAGGGAATCTGCAGCTTGCAGTGAAAGCGATTCCACAGGGTAGTCTAATGAGGGCAAACATTTGATGGTAGCATCTTCCCTGCGGGAGATATTCTCTTTGCCAAAATCGCCTTATTAGCCGCAGTTAAGTTACAATTCAGTACACTGTCCTACAGCTTGCTGTTAGGAGGGAATCTGCAGCTTGCAGTGAAAGCGCTTCCAGAGGGGAGTCTAATGAGGGCAAACATTTGATGTTAGCAGCTTCCCTGCGGGTGATACTCTCTTTGCCAAAATCGCATTATTAGGCGAAAGTAAGTTACAATTCAGTACCCTATCCTAAAGCTTGCTGTTAGGAGGGAATCTGCAGCTTGCAGTGAAAGCGCTTCCAGAGGGGAGTCTAATGAGGGCAAACATTTGATGGTAGCAGCTTCCCTGCGGGAGATACTCTCTTTGCCAAAATCGCATTATTAGCCGCAGTTAAGTTACAATTCAGTACCCTATCCTAAAGCTTGCTGTTAGGAGGGAATCTGCAGCTTGCAGTGAAAGCGCTTCCAGAGGGGAATCTAATGAGGGCAAATATTTGATGGTAGCAGCTTCCCTGCGGGAGATACTCTCTTTGCCAAAATCGCCTTATTAGCCGCAGTTAAGTTACAATTCAGTACCCTATCCTAAAGCTTGCTGTTAGGAGGGAATCTGCAGCTTGCAGTGAAAGCGCTTCCAGAGGGGAGTCTAATGAGGGCAAATATTTGATGGTAGCAGCTTCCCTGCGGGAGATATTCTCTTTGCCATAATCACCTTATTAGCCGCAGTTAAATTACAATTCAGTACTCTTTCCTAAAGCTTGCTGTTAGGAGGGAATCTGCAGCTTGCAGTGAAAGCGCTTCCAGAGGGGAGTCTAATGAGGGCAAACATTTGATGGTAGCAGCTTCCCTGCAGGAGATACTCTCTTTGCCAAAATTGCATTATTAGGCGAAAGTAAGTTACAATTCAGTACCCTAACCTAAAGTTGCTGTTAGGAGGGAATCTGCAGCTTGCAGTGAAAGCGCTTCCAGAGGGGAGTCTAACGAGGGCAAAAATTTGATGGTAGCAGCTTCCCTGCGGGAGATACTCTCTTTGCCAAAATCGCCTTATTAGCCGCAGTTAAGTTACAATTCAGTACCCTTTCCTAAAGCTTGCTGTTAGGAAGGAATCTGCAGCTTGCAGTGAAAGCGCTTCCAGAGGGGAGTCTAATGAGGGCAAACCTTTGATGGTAGCAGCTTCCCTGCGGGAGATACTCTCTTTGCTAAAATAGCATTATTAGGCGAAACTAAGATACAATGCAGTACCCTATCCTAAAGCTTGCTGTTAGGAGGGAATCTGCAGCTTGCAGTGAAAGCGCTTCCAGAGGGGTGTCTAATGAGGGTAAACATTTGATGGAAGCAGCTTCCCTGCGGGAGATACTCTCTTTGCCAACATCGCATTATTAGGCGCAAGTAAGTTACCATTCAGTACCCTATCCTAAAGCTTGCTGTTAGGAGGGAATCTGCAGCTTGCAGTGAAAGCGCTTCCAGAGGGGAGTCTAATGAGGGCAAACGTTTGATGGTAACAGCTTCCCTGCGGGAGATATTCTCTTTGCCAAAATCGCCTTATTAGGCGAAAGTAAGTTACAATTCAGTACCCTATCCTAAAGCTTGCTGTTAGGTGGGAATCTGCCGCTTGCAGTGAAAGCGCTTCGAGAGGGGAGTGTAATGAGGGCAAACATTTGATGGTAACAGCTTCCCTGCGGGAGATACTCTCTTTGCCAAAATCGCCTTATTAGGCGGAAGTAAGTTACAATTCAGTACCCTATCCTAAAGCTTGCTGTTAGGAGGGAATCTGCAGCTTGCAGTGAAAGCGCTTCCAGAGGGGAGTCTAATGAGGGCAAAGATTTGATGGTAGCAGCTTCCCTGCGGGAGATACTCTCTTTGCCAAAATCGCATTATTAGGCGAAAGTAAGATACAATTCAGTACCCTATCCTAAAGCTTGCTGTTAGGAGGGAATCTGCAGCTTGCAGTGAAAGCGCTTCCAGAGGGGAGTCTAATGAGGGCAAACATTTGATGGTAGCAGCTTCCCTGCGGGAGATATTCTCTTTGCCAAAATCGCCTTATTAGCCGCAGTTAAGTTACAATTCAGTACACTGCCCTACAGCTTGCTGTTAGGAGGGAATCTGCAGCTTGCAGTGAAAGCGCTTCCAGAGGGGAGTCTAATGAGGGCAAACATTTGATGGTAGCAGCTTCCCTGCGGGAGATACTCTCTTTGCCAAAACCGCATTATTAGGCGAAAGTAAGTTTCAATTCAGTACCCTATCCTAAAGCTTGCTGTTAGGAGGGAATCTGCAGCTTGCAGTGAAAGCGCTTCCAGAGGGGAGTCTAATGAGGGCAAACATTTGATGGTAGCAGCTTCCCTGCGGGAGATAGTCTCTTTGGTATAATCACCTTATTAGCCGCAGTTAAGTTACAATTCAGTACCCTATCCTAAAGCTTGCTGTTAGGAGGGAATCTGCAGCTTGCAGTGAAAGCGCTTCCAGAGGGGAGTCTAATGAGGGCAAATATTTGATGGTAGCAGCTTCCCTGCGGGAGATATTCTCTTTGCGATAATCGCCTTATTAGCCGCAGTTAAGTTACAATTCAGTACCCTATCCTAAAGCTTGCTGTTAGGAGGGAATCTGCAGCTTGCAGTGAAAGCGCTTCCAGAGGGGAGTCTAATGAGGGCAAACATTTGATGGTAGCAGCTTCCCTGCGGGAGATACTCTCTTTGCCAAAATCGCATTATTATGCGAAAGTAAGTTACAATTCAGTACCCTATCCTAAAGCTTGCAGTTAGGAGGGAATCTGCAGCTTGCAGTGAAAGCGCTTCCAGAGGGGAGTCTAATGAGGGCAAACATTTGATGGTAGCAGCTTCCCTGCGGGAGATACTCTCTTTGCCAAATTCTCCTTATTAGCCGCAGTTAAGTTACAATTCAGTACCCTATCCTAAAGCTTGCTGTTAGGAGGGAATCTGCAGCTTGCAGTGAAAGCGCTTCCAGAGGGGAGTCTAATGAGGGCAAACATTTGATGGTAGCAGCTTCCCTGCGGGAGATAGTCTCTTTGCCAAAATCGCATTATTAGGCGAAAGTAAGTTACAATTCAGGACCCTATCCTAAAGCTTGCTGTTAGGAGGGAATCTGCAGCTTGCAGTGAAAGCGCTTCCAGAGGGGAGTCTAATGAGGGCAAACATTTGATGGTAGCAGCTTCCCTGCGGGAGATATTCTCTTTGCCAAATTCTCCTTATTAGCCGCAGTTAAGTTACAATTCAGTACCCTATCCTAAAGCTTGCTGTTAGGAGGGAATCTGCAGCTTGCAGTGAAAGCGCTTCCAGAGGGGAGTCTAATGAGGGCAAACATTTGATGGTAGCAGCTTCCCTGCGGGAGATAGTCTCTTTGCCAAAATCGCATTATTAGGCGAAAGTAAGTTACAATTCAGGACCCTATCCTAAAGCTTGCTGTTAGGAGGGAATCTGCAGCTTGCAGTGAAAGCGATTCCACAGGGTAGTCTAATGAGGGCAAACATTTGATGGTAGCATCTTCCCTGCGGGAGATATTCTCTTTGCCAAAATCGCCTTATTAGCCGCAGTTAAGTTACAATTCAGTACACTGTCCTACAGCTTGCTGTTAGGAGGGAATCTGCAGCTTGCAGTGAAAGCGCTTCCAGAGGGGAGTCTAATGAGGGAAACATTTGATGGTAGCAGGTTCCCTGAGGGAGATATTCTCTTTGCCAAATTCTCCTTATTAGCCGCAGTTAAGTTACAATTCAGTACCCTATCCTAAAGCTTGCTGTTAGGAGGGAATCTGCAGCTTGCAGTGAAAGCGCTTCCAGAGCGAGTCTAATGAGGGCAAACATTTGATGGTAGCAACTTCCCTGCCGGAGATACTCTCTTTGCCAAAATCGCATTATTAGGCGAAAGTAAGTTACAATTCAGTACCCTATCCTAAAGCTTGCTGTTAGGAGGGAATCTGCAGCTTGCAGTGAAAGCGCTTCCAGAGGGGAGTCTAATGAGGGCAAACATTTGATGGTAGCAGCTTCCCTGCGGGAGATACTCTCTTTGCCAAAATCGCATTATTAGGCGAAAGTAAGTTACAATTCAGTACCCTATCCTAAAGCTTGCTGTTAGGAGGGAATCTGCAGCTTGAAGTGAATGCGCTTCCAGAGGGGCGTCTAATGAGGGCAAATATTTGATGGTAGCAGCTTCCCTGCGGGAGATATTCTCTTTGCCATAATCGCCTTATTATCCGCATTTAAGATACAATTCAGTACCCTATCCTAAAGCTTGCTGTTAGGAGGGAATCTGCAGCTTGCAGTGAAAGCGCTTCCAGAGGGGAGTCTAATGAGGGCAAACATTTGATGGTAGCAGCTTCCCTGCGGGAGATACTCTCTTTGCCAAAATCGCATTATTAGGCGAAAGTAAGTTACAATTCAGTACCCTTTCCTAAAGATTGCTGTTAGGAGGGAATCTGCAGCTTGCAGTGAAAGCGCTTCCAGAGGGGAGTCTAATGAGGGCAAACATTTGATGGTAGCAGCTTCCCTGCGGGAGATATTCTCTTTGCCAAATTCTCCTTATTAGCCGCAGTTAAGTTACAATTCAGTACCCTATCCTAAAGCTTGCTGTTAGGAGGGAATCTGCAGCTTGCAGTGAAAGCGCTTCCAGAGGGGAGTCTAATGAGGGCAAACATTTGATGGTAGCAGCTTCCCTGCAGGAGATACTCTCTTTGCCAAAATTGCATTATTAGGCGAAAGTAAGTTACAATTCAGTACCCTAACCTAAAGTTGCTGTTAGGAGGGAATCTGCAGCTTGCAGTGAAAGCGCTTCCAGAGGGGAGTCTAACGAGGGCAAAAATTTGATGGTAGCAGCTTCCCTGCGGGAGATACTCTCTTTGCCAAAATCGCCTTATTAGCCGCAGTTAAGTTACAATTCAGTACCCTTTCCTAAAGCTTGCTGTTAGGAAGGAATCTGCAGCTTGCAGTGAAAGCGCTTCCAGAGGGGAGTCTAATGAGGGCAAACCTTTGATGGTAGCAGCTTCCCTGCGGGAGATACTCTCTTTGCTAAAATAGCATTATTAGGCGAAACTAAGATACAATGCAGTACCCTATCCTAAAGCTTGCTGTTAGGAGGGAATCTGCAGCTTGCAGTGAAAGCGCTTCCAGAGGGGTGTCTAATGAGGGTAAACATTTGATGGTAGCAGCTTCCCTGCGGGAGATACTCTCTTTGCCAACATCGCATTATTAGGCGCAAGTAAGTTACCATTCAGTACCCTATCCTAAAGCTTGCTGTTAGGAGGGAATCTGCAGCTTGCAGTGAAAGCGCTTCCAGAGGGGAGTCTAATGAGGGCAAACGTTTGATGGTAACAGCTTCCCTGCGGGAGATATTCTCTTTGCCAAAATCGCCTTATTAGGCGAAAGTAAGTTACAATTCAGTACCCTATCCTAAAGCTTGCTGTTAGGTGGGAATCTGCCGCTTGCAGTGAAAGCGCTTCCAGAGGGGAGTCTAATGAGGGCAAACATTTGATGGTAGCAGCTTCCCTGTGGGAGATACTCTCTTTGCCAAAATCGCCTTATTAGCCGCAGTTAAGTTACAATTCAGTACCCTATCCTAAAGCTTGCTGTTAGGAGGGAATCTGCAGCTTGCAGTGAAAGCGCTTCCAGAGGGGAGTCTAATGAGGTCAAACATTTGATGGTAGCAGCTTCCCTGCGGGAGATAGTCTCCTTGCCATAATCGCATTATTAGGCGAAAGTAAGTTACAATTCAGTACCATATCCTAAAGCTTGCTGTTAGGAGGGAATCTGCAGCTTGCAGTGAAAGCGCTTCCAGAGGGGAGTCTAATGAGGGCAAACATTTGATGGTAGCAGCTTCCCTGCGGGAGATACTCTCTTTGCCAAAATCGCATTATTAGGCGAAAGTAAGTTCCAATTCAGTACCCTATCCTAAAGCTTGCTGTTAGGAGGGAATCTGCAGCTTGCAGTGAAAGCGCTTCCAGAGGGGAGTCTAACGAGGGCAAAAATTTGATGGTAGCAGCTTCCCTGCGGGAGATACTCTCTTTGCCAAAATCGCCTTATTAGCCGCAGTTAAGTTACAATTCAGTACCCTATCCTAAAGCTTGCTGTTAGGAGGGAATCTGCAGCTTGCAGTGAAAGCGCTTCCAGAGTGGAGTCTAATGAGGGCAAACATTTGATGGTAGCAGCTTCCCTGCGGGTGATACTCTCTTTGCCAAAATCGCATTATTAGGCAAAAGTAAGTTACAATTCAGTACCCTATCCTAAAGCTTGCTGTTAGGAGGGAATCTGCAGCTTGCAGTGAAAGCACTTCCAGAGGGGAGTCTAATGAGGGCAAATATTTGATGGTAGCAGCTTCCCTGCGGGAGATATTCTCTTTGCCATAATCGCCTTATTAGCCGCAGTTAAGTTACAATTCAGTACCCTATCCTAAAGCTTGCTGTTAGGAGGGAATCTGCAGCTTGCAGTGAAAGCGCTTCCAGAGGGGAGTCTAATGAGGGCAAACATTTGATGGTAGCAGCTTCCCTGCGGGAGATACTCTCTTTGCCAAAATCGCATTATTAGGCGAAAGTAAGTTACAATTCAGTACCCTATCCTAAAGCTTGCTGTTAGGAGGGAATCTGCAGCTTGCAGTGAAAGCGCTTCCAGAGGGTAGTCTAATGAGGGCAAACATTTGATGGTAGCAGCTTCCCTGCGGGAGATATTCTCTTTGCCAAAATCGCCTTATTAGCCGCAGTTAAGTTACAATTCAGTACACTGCCCTACAGCTTGCTGTTAGGAGGGAATCTGCAGCTTGCAGTGAAAGCGCTTCCAGAGGGGAGTCTAATGAGGGCAAACATTTGATGTTAGCAGCTTCCCTGCGGGTGATACTCTCTTTGCCAAAATCGCATTATTAGGCGAAAGTAAGTTTCAATTCAGTACCCTATCCTAAAGCTTGCTGTTAGGAGGGAATCTGCAGCTTGCAGTGAAAGCGCTTCCAGAGGGGAGTCTAATGAGGGCAAACATTTGATGGTAGCAGCTTCCCTGCGGGAGATAGTCTCTTTGGTATAATCGCCTTATTAGCCGCAGTTAAGTTACAATTCAGTACCCTATCCTAAAGCTTGCTGTTAGGAGGGAATCTGCAGCTTGCAGTGAAAGCGCTTCCAGAGGGGAGTCTAATGAGGGCAAACATTTGATGGTAGCAGCTTCCCTGCGGGAGATACTCTCTTTGCCAAAATCGCATTATTAGGCGAAAGTAAGTTACAATTCAGTACCCTATCCTAAAGCTTGCAGTTAGGAGGGAATCTGCAGCTTGCAGTGAAAGCGCTTCCAGAGGGGAGTCTAATGAGGGCAAACATTTGATGGTAGCAGCTTCCCTGCGGGAGATACTCTCTTTGCCAAAATCGCATTATTAGGCGAAAGTAAGTTACAATTCAGTACCCTTTCCTAAAGATTGCTGTTAGGAGGGAATCTGCAGCTTGCAGTGAAAGCGCTTCCAGAGGGGAGTCTAATGAGGGCAAACATTTGATGGTAGCAGCTTCCCTGCGGGAGATATTCTCTTTGCCAAATTCTCCTTATTAGCCGCAGTTAAGTTACAATTCAGTACCCTATCCTAAAGCTTGCTGTTAGGAGGGAATCTGCAGCTTGCAGTGAAAGCGCTTCCAGAGGGGAGTCTAATGAGGGCAAACATTTGATGGTAGCAGCTTCCCTGCGGGAGATAGTCTCTTTGCCAAAATCGCATTATTAGGCGAAAGTAAGTTACAATTCAGGACCCTATCCTAAAGCTTGCTGTTAGGAGGGAATCTGCAGCTTGCAGTGAAAGCGATTCCACAGGGTAGTCTAATGAGGGCAAACATTTGATGGTAGCATCTTCCCTGCGGGAGATATTCTCTTTGCCAAAATCGCCTTATTAGCCGCAGTTAAGTTACAATTCAGTACACTGTCCTACAGCTTGCTGTTAGGAGGGAATCTGCAGCTTGCAGTGAAAGCGCTTCCAGAGGGGAGTCTAATGAGGGAAACATTTGATGGTAGCAGGTTCCCTGAGGGAGATATTCTCTTTGCCAAATTCTCCTTATTAGCCGCAGTTAAGTTACAATTCAGTACCCTATCCTAAAGCTTGCTGTTAGGAGGGAATCTGCAGCTTGCAGTGAAAGCGCTTCCAGAGCGAGTCTAATGAGGGCAAACATTTGATGGTAGCAACTTCCCTGCCGGAGATACTCTCTTTGCCAAAATCGCATTATTAGGCGAAAGTAAGTTACAATTCAGTACCCTATCCTAAAGCTTGCTGTTAGGAGGGAATCTGCAGCTTGCAGTGAAAGCGCTTCCAGAGGGGAGTCTAATGAGGGCAAACATTTGATGGTAGCAGCTTCCCTGCGGGAGATAGTCTCTTTGCCAAAATCGCATTATTAGGCGAAAGTAAGTTACAATTCAGTACCCTATCCTAAAGCTTGCTGTTAGGAGGGAATCTGCAGCTTGAAGTGAATGCGCTTCCAGAGGGGCGTCTAATGAGGGCAAATATTTGATGGTAGCAGCTTCCCTGCGGGAGATATTCTCTTTGCCATAATCGCCTTATTATCCGCATTTAAGATACAATTCAGTACCCTATCCTAAAGCTTGCTGTTAGGAGGGAATCTGCAGCTTGCAGTGAAAGCGCTTCCAGAGGGGAGTCTAATGAGGGCAAACATTTGATGGTAGCAGCTTCCCTGCGGGAGATACTCTCTTTGCCAAAATCGCATTATTAGGCGAAAGTAAGTTACAATTCAGTACCCTTTCCTAAAGATTGCTGTTAGGAGGGAATCTGCAGCTTGCAGTGAAAGCGCTTCCAGAGGGGAGTCTAATGAGGGCAAACATTTGATGGTAGCAGCTTCCCTGCGGGAGATATTCTCTTTGCCAAATTCTCCTTATTAGCCGCAGTTAAGTTACAATTCAGTACCCTATCCTAAAGCTTGCTGTTAGGAGGGAATCTGCAGCTTGCAGTGAAAGCGCTTCCAGAGGGGAGTCTAATGAGGGCAAACATTTGATGGTAGCAGCTTCCCTGCGGGAGATAGTCTCTTTGCCAAAATCGCATTATTAGGCGAAAGTAAGTTACAATTCAGGACCCTATCCTAAAGCTTGCTGTTAGGAGGGAATCTGCAGCTTGCAGTGAAAGCGATTCCACAGGGTAGTCTAATGAGGGCAAACATTTGATGGTAGCATCTTCCCTGCGGGAGATATTCTCTTTGCCAAAATCGCCTTATTAGCCGCAGTTAAGTTACAATTCAGTACACTGTCCTACAGCTTGCTGTTAGGAGGGAATCTGCAGCTTGCAGTGAAAGCGCTTCCAGAGGGGAGTCTAATGAGGGCAAACATTTGATGGTAGCAGGTTCCCTGAGGGAGATATTCTCTTTGCCAAATTCTCCTTATTAGCCGCAGTTAAGTTACAATTCAGTACCCTATCCTAAAGCTTGCTGTTAGGAGGGAATCTGCAGCTTGCAGTGAAAGCGCTTCCAGAGCGAGTCTAATGAGGGCAAACATTTGATGGTAGCAACTTCCCTGCCGGAGATACTCTCTTTGCCAAAATCGCATTATTAGGCGAAAGTAAGTTACAATTCAGTACCCTATCCTAAAGCTTGCTGTTAGGAGGGAATCTGCAGCTTGCAGTGAAAGCGCTTCCAGAGGGGAGTCTAATGAGGGCAAACATTTGATGGTAGCAGCTTCCCTGCGGGAGATACTCTCTTTGCCAAAATCGCATTATTAGGCGAAAGTAAGTTACAATTCAGTACCCTATCCTAAAGCTTGCTGTTAGGAGGGAATCTGCAGCTTGAAGTGAATGCGCTTCCAGAGGGGCGTCTAATGAGGGCAAATATTTGATGGTAGCAGCTTCCCTGCGGGAGATATTCTCTTTGCCATAATCGCCTTATTATCCGCATTTAAGATACAATTCAGTACCCTATCCTAAAGCTTGCTGTTAGGAGGGAATCTGCAGCTTGCAGTGAAAGCGCTTCCAGAGGGGAGTCTAATGAGGGCAAACATTTGATGGTAGCAGCTTCCCTGCGGGAGATACTCTCTTTGCCAAAATCGCATTATTAGGCGAAAGTAAGTTACAATTCAGTACCCTATCCTAAAGCTTGCTGTTAGGAGGGAATCTGCAGCTTGCAGTGAAAGCGATTCCACAGGGTAGTCTAATGAGGGCAAACATTTGATGGTAGCAGCTTCCCTGCGGGAGATATTCTCTTTGCCAAAATCGCCTTATTAGCCGCAGTTAAATTACTATTCAGTACACTGTCCTACAGCTTGCTGTTAGGAGGGAATCTGCAGCTTGCAGTGAAAGCGCTTCCAGAGGGGAGTCTAATGAGGGCAAACATTTGATGTTAGCAGATTCCCTGCGGGTGATACTCTCTTTGCCAAAATCGCATTATTAGGCGAAAGTAAGTTACAATTCAGTACCCTATCCTAAATCTTGCTGTTAGGAGGGAATCTGCAGCTTGCAGTGAAAGCGCTTCCAAAGGAGAGTCTAATGAGGGCAAATATTTGATGGTAGCAGCTTCCCTGCGGGAGATACTCTCTTTGCCAAAATCGCATTATTAGGCGAAAGTAAGTTACAATTCAGTACCCTATCCTAAAGCTTGCTGTTAGGAGGGAATCTGCAGCTTGCAGTGAAAGCGCTTCCAGAGGGGAGTCTAATGAGGGCAAACATTTGATGGTAGCAGCTTCCCTGCGGGAGAAAGTCTCTTTGCTAAAATCGCATTATTAGGCGAAAGTACGTTACAATTCAGTACCCTATCCTAAAGCTTGCTGTTAGGAGGGAATCTGCAGCTTGCAGTGAAAGCGCTTCCAGAGGGGAGTCTAATGAGGGCAAACATTTGATGGTAGCAGCTTCCCTGCGGGAGATACTCTCTTTGCCAAAATCGCATTATTAGGTGAAAGTAAGTTACAATTCAGTACCCTATCCTAAAGCTTGCTGTTAGGAGGGAATCTGCAGCTTGCAGTGAAAGCGATTCCACAGGGTAGTCTAATGAGGGCAAACATTTGATGGTAGCAGCTTCCCTGCGGGAGATATTCTCTTTGCCAAAATCGCCTTATTAGCCGCAGTTAAGTTACAATTCAGTACACTGTCCTACAGCTTGCTGTTAGGAGGGAATCTGCAGCTTGCAGTGAAAGCGCTTCCAGAGGGGAGTCTAATGAGGGCAAACATTTGATGTTAGCAGATTCCCTGCGGGTGATACTCTCTTTGCCAAAATCGCATTATTAGGCGAAAGTAAGTTACAATTCAGTACCCTATCCTAAATCTTGCTGTTAGGAGGGAATCTGCAGCTTGCAGTGAAAGCGCTTCCAAAGGAGAGTCTAATGAGGGCAAATATTTGATGGTAGCAGCTTCCCTGCGGGAGATACTCTCTTTGCCAAAATCGCATTATTAGGCGAAAGTAAGTTACAATTCAGTACCCTATCCTAAAGCTTGCTGTTAGGAGGGAATCTGCAGCTTGCAGTGAAAGCGCTTCCAGAGGGGAGTCTAATGAGGGCAAACATTTGATGGTAGCAGCTTCCCTGCGGGAGAAAGTCTCTTTGCTAAAATCGCATTATTAGGCGAAAGTACGTTACAATTCAGTACCCTATCCTAAAGCTTGCTGTTAGGAGGGAATCTGCAGCTTGCAGTGAAAGCGCTTCCAGAGGGGAGTCTAATGAGGGCAAACATTTGATGGTAGCAGCTTCCCTGCGGGAGATACTCTCTTTGCCAAAATCGCATTATTAGGTGAAAGTAAGTTACAATTCAGTACCCTATCCTAAAGCTTGCTGTTAGGAGGGAATCTGCAGCTTGCAGTGAAAGCGCTTCCAGAGGGGAGTCTAATGAGGGCAAACATTTGATGGTAGCAGCTTCCCTGCGGGAGATATTCTCTTTGCCAAAATCGCCTTATTAGCCTCAGTTAAGTTACAATTCAGGACCCTATCCTAAAGCTTGCAGTTAGGAGGGAATCTGCAGCTTGCAGTGAAAGCGCTTCCAGAGGGGAGTCTAATGAGGGGAAACATTTGATGGTAGCAGCTTCCCTGCGGGAGATACTCTCTTTGCCAAAATCGCATTATTAGGCGAAAGTAAGTTACAATTCAGTACCCTATCCTAAAGCTTGCTGTTAGGAGGGAATCTGCAGCTTGCAGTGAAAGCGCTTCCAGAGGGGAGTCTAATGAGGGCAAACATTTGATGGTAGCAGCTTCCCTGCGGGAGATACTCTCTTTGCCAAAATCGCATTATTAGGCGAAAGTAAGTTACAATTCAGGACCCTATCCTAAAGCTTGCAGTTAGGAGGGAATCTGCAGCTTGCAGTGAAAGCGCTTCCAGAGGGGAGTCTAATGAGGGCAAACATTTGATGGTAGCAGCTTCCCTGCGGGAGATAGTCTCTTTTCCAAAATCGCATTATTAGGCGAAAGTAAGTTACAATTCAGTACCCTATCCTAAAGCTTGCTGTTAGGAGGGAACCTGCAGCTTGAAGTGAATGCGCTTCCAGAGGGGAGTCTAATGAGGGCAAATATTTGATGGTAGCAGCTTCCCTGCGGGAGATATTCTCTTTGCCAAAATCGCATTATTAGGCGAAAGTAAGTTACAATTCAGTACCCTATCCTAAAGCTTGCTGTTAGGAGGGAATCTGCAGCTTGCAGTGAAAGCGCTTCCAGAGGGGAGTCTAATGAGGGCAAACATTTGATGGTAGCAGCTTCCCTGCGGGAGAAAGTCTCTTTGCTAAAATCGCATTATTAGGCGAAAGTACGTTACAATTCAGTACCCTATCCTAAAGCTTGCTGTTAGGAGGGAATCTGCAGCTTGCAGTGAAAGCGCTTCCAGAGGGGAGTCTAATGAGGGCAAACATTTGATGGTAGCAGCTTCCCTGCGGGAGATACTCTCTTTGCCAAAATCGCATTATTAGGTGAAAGTAAGTTACAATTCAGTACCCTATCCTAAAGCTTGCTGTTAGGAGGGAATCTGCAGCTTGCAGTGAAAGCGCTTCCAGAGGGGAGTCTAATGAGGGCAAACATTTGATGGTAGCAGCTTCCCTGCGGGGATATTCTCTTTGCCAAAATCGCCTTATTAGCCTCAGTTAAGTTACAATTCAGGACCCTATCCTAAAGCTTGCAGTTAGGAGGGAATCTGCAGCTTGCAGTGAAAGCGCTTCCAGAGGGGAGTCTAATGAGGGGAAACATTTGATGGTAGCAGCTTCCCTGCGGGAGATAGTCTCTTTTCCAAAATCGCATTATTAGGCGAAAGTAAGTTACAATTCAGTACCCTATCCTAAAGCTTGCTGTTAGGAGGGAATCTGCAGCTTGCAGTGAAAGCGCTTCCAGAGGGGAGTGTAATGAGGGCAAACATTTGATGGTAGCAGCTTCCCTGCGGGAGATACTCTCTTTGCCAAAATCGCATTATTAGGCGAAAGTAAGTTACAATTCAGGACCCTATCCTAAAGCTTGCAGTTAGGAGGGAATCTGCAGCTTGCAGTGAAAGCGCTTCCAGAGGGGAGTCTAATGAGGGCAAACATTTGATGGTAGCAGCTTCCCTGCGGGAGATAGTCTCTTTTCCAAAATCGCATTATTAGGCGAAAGTAAGTTACAATTCAGTACCCTATCCTAAAGCTTGCTGTTAGGAGGGAACCTGCAGCTTGAAGTGAATGCGCTTCCAGAGGGGAGTCTAATGAGGGCAAATATTTGATGGTAGCAGCTTCCCTGCGGGAGATATTCTCTTTGCCAAAATCGCATTATTAGCCGCATTTAAGTTACAATTCAGTACCCTATCCTAAAGCTTGCTGTTAGGAGGGAATCTGCAGCTTGCAGTGAAAGCGCTTCCAGAGGGGAGTCTAATGAGGGCAAACATTTGATGGTAGCAGCTTCCCTGCGGGAGATAGTCTCTTTTCCAAAATCGCATTATTAGGCGAAAGTAAGTTACAATTCAGTACCCTATCCTAAAGCTTGCCGTTAGGAGGGAATCTGCAGCTTGCAGTGAAAGCGCTTCCAGAGGGGAGTCTAATGAGGGCAAACATTTGATGGTAGCAGCTTCCCTGCGGGAGATACTCTCTTTGCCAAAATCGCATTATTAGGCGAAAGTAAGTTACAATTCAGGACCCTATCCTAAAGCTTGCTGTTAGGAGGGAATCTGCAGCTTGCAGTGAAAGCGATTCCACAGGGTAGTCTAATGAGGGCAAACATTTGATGGTAGCAGCTTCCCTGCGGGAGATATTCTCTTTGCCAAAATCGCCTTATTAGCCGCAGTTAAGATACAATTCAGTACACTGTCCTACAGCTTGCTGTTAGGAGGGAATCTGCAGCTTGCAGTGAAAGCGCTTCCAGAGGGGAGTCTAATGAGGGCAAACATTTGATGGTAGCAGCTTCCCTGCGGGAGATATTCTCTTTGCCAAAATCGCATTATTAGGCGAAAGTAAGTTACAATTCAGTACCCTATCCTAAAGCTTGCTGTTAGGAGGGAATCTGCAGCTTGCAGTGAAAGCGCTTCCAGAGGGGAGTCTAATGAGGGCAAACATTTGATGGTAGCAGCTTCCCTGCCGGAGATACTCTCTTTGCCAAAATCGCATTATTAGGCGAAAGTAAGTTACAATTCAGTACACTATCCTAAAGCTTGCTGTTAGGAGGGAATCTGCAGCTTGCAGTGAAAGCGCTTCCAGAGGGGAGTCTAATGAGGGAAACATATGATGGTAGCAGCTTCCCTGCGGGAGATACTCTCTTTGCCAAAATCGCATTATTAGGCGAAAGTAAGTTACAATTCAGGACCCTATCCTAAAGCTTGCAGTTAGGAGGGAATCTGCAGCTTGCAGTGAAAGCGCTTCCAGAGGGGAGTCTAATGAGGGCAAACATTTGATGGTAGCAGCTTCCCTGCGGGAGAAAGTCTCTTTTCCAAAATCGCATTATTAGACGAAAGTAAGTTACAATTCAGTACACTATCCTAAAGCTTGCTGTTAGGAGGGAATCTGCAGCTTGAAGTGAATGCGCTTCCAGAGGGGAGTGTAATGAGGGCAAATATTTGATGGTAGCAGCTTCCCTGCGGGAGATATTCTCTTTGCCATAATCGCCTTATTAGCCGCATTTAAGTTACAATTCAGTACCCTATCCTAAAGCTTGCTGTTAGGAGGGAATCTGCAGCTTGCAGTGAAAGCGCTTCCAGAGGGGAGTCTAATGAGGGCAAACATTTGATGGTAGCAGCTTCCCTGCGGGAGATAGTCTCTTTGCCATAATCGCCTTATTAGCCGCAGTTAAGTTACAATTCAGTACCCTATCCTAAAGCTTGCTGTTAGGAGGGAATCTGCAGCTTGCAGTGAAAGCGCTTCCAGAGGGGAGTCTAATGAGGGCAAACATTTGATGGTAGCAGCTTCCCTGCGGGAGATAGTCTCTTTGCCAAAATCGCATTATTAGGCGAAAGTAAGTTACAATTCAGTACCCTATCCTAAAGCTTGCTGTTAGGAGGGAATCTGCAGCTTGCAGTGAAAGCGCTTCCAGAGGGGAGTCTAATGAGGGCAAACATTTGATGGTAGCAGCTTCCCTGCGGGAGATAGTCTCTTTGCCAAAATCGCCTTATTAGGCGAAAGTAAGTTACAATTCAGGACCCTATCCTAAAGCTTGCTGTTAGGAGGGAATCTGCAGCTTGCAGTGAAAGCGCTTCCAGAGGGGAGTCTAATGAGGGCAAAGATTTGATGGTAGCAGCTTCCCTGCGGGAGATAGTCTCTTTTCCAAAATCGCATTATTAGGCGAAAGTAAGTTACAATTCAGTACCCTATCCTAAAGCTTGCTGTTAGGAGGGAATCTGCAGCTTGCAGTGAAAGCGCTTCCAGAGGGGAGTCTAATGAGGGCAAACATTTGATGGTAGCAGCTTCCCTGCGGGAGAAATTCTCTTTGCTAAAATCGCATTATTAGGCGAAAGTACGTTACAATTCAGTACCCTTTCCTAAAGCTTGCTGTTAGGAGGGAATCTGCAGCTTGCAGTGAAAGCGCTTCCAGAGGGGAGTCTAATGAGGGCAAACATTTGATGGTAGCAGCTTCCCTGCGGGAGATACTCTCTTTGCCAAAATCGCATTATTAGGTGAAAGTAAGATACAATTCAGTACCCTATCCTAAAGCTTGCTGTTAGGAGGGAATCTGCAGCTTGCAGTGAAAGCGCTTCCAGAGGGGAGTCTAATGAGGGCAAACATTTGATGGTAGCAGCTTCCCTGCGGGAGATACTCTCTTTGCCAAAATCGCATTATTAGGCGAAAGTAAGTTACAATTCAGGACCCTATCCTAAAGCTTGCAGTTAGGAGGGAATCTGCAGCTTGCAGTGAAAGCGCTTCCAGAGGGGAGTCTAATGAGGGGAAACATTTGATGGTAGCAGCTTCCCTGCGGGAGATACTCTCTTTGCCAAAATCTCATTATTAGGCGAAAGTAAGATACAATTCAGTACCCTATCCTAAAGCTTGCTGTTAGGAGGGAATCTGCAGCTTGCAGTGAAAGCGCTTCCAGAGGGGAGTCTAATGAGGGCAAACATTTGATGGTAGCATCTTCCCTGCGGGAGATATTCTCTTTGTCAAATTCTCCTTATTAGCCGCAGTTAAGTTACGATTCAGTACCCTATCCTAAAGCTTGCTGTTAGGAGGGAATCTGCAGCTTGCAGTGAAAGCGCTTCCAGAGGGGAGTCTAATGAGGGCAAACATTTGATGGTAGCAGCTTCCCTGCCGGAGATACTCTCTTTGCCAAAATCGCATTATTAGGCGAAAGTAAGTTACAATTCAGTACCCTATCCTAAAGCTTGCTGTTAGGAGGGAATCTGCAGCTTGCAGTGAAAGCGCTTCCAGAGGGGAGTCTAATGAGGGCAAACATTTGATGGTAGCAGCTTCCCTGCGGGAGATATTCTCTTTGCCAAATTCTCCTTATTAGCCGCAGTTAAGTTACAATTCAGTACCCTATCCTAAAGCTTGCTGTTAGGAGGGAATCTGCAGCTTGCAGTGAAAGCGCTTCCAGAGGGGAGTCTAATGAGGGCAAACATTTGATGGTAGCAGCTTCCCTGCCGGAGATACTCTCTTTGCCAAAATCGCATTATTAGGCGAAAGTAAGTTATAATTCAGTACCCTATCCTAAAGCTTGCTGTTAGGAGGGAATCTGCAGCTTGCAGTGAAAGCGCTTCCAGAGGGGAGTCTAATGAGGGCAAAGATCTGATGGTAGCAGCTTCCCTGCGGGAGATACTCTCTTTGCCAAAATCGCATTATTAGGCGAAAGTAAGTTACAATTCAGGACCCTATCCTAAAGCTTGCAGTTAGGAGGGAATCTGCAGCTTGCAGTGAAAGCGCTTCCAGAGGGGAGTCTAATGAGGGCAAACATTTGATGGTAGCAGCTTCCCTGCGGGAGATAGTCTCTTTGCCAAAATCGCATTATTAGGCGAAAGTAAGTTACAATTCAGTACCCTATCCTAAAGCTTGCTGTTAGGAGGGAATCTGCAGCTTGAAGTGAATGCGCTTCCAGTGGGGAGTCTAATGAGGGCAAATATTTGATGGTAGCAGCTTCCCTGCGGGAGATATTCTCTTTGCCATAATCGCCTTATTAGCCGCAGTTAAGTTACAATTCAGTACCCTATCCTAAAGCTTGCTGTTAGGAGGGAATCTGCAGCTTGCAGTGAAAGCGCTTCCAGAGGGGAGTCTAATGAGGGCAAACATTTGATGGTAGCAGCTTCCCTGCGGGAGATACTCTCTTTGCCAAAATCGCATTATTAGGCGAAAGTAAGTTACAATTCAGTACCCTATCCTAAAGCTTGCCGTTAGGAGGGAATCTGCAGCTTGAAGTGAAAGCGCTTCCAGAGGGGAGTCTAATGAGGGCAAACATTTGATGGTAGCAGCTTCCCTGCGGGAGATACTCTCTTTGCCAAAATCGCATTATTAGGCGAAAGTAAGTTACAATTCAGGACCATATCCTAAAGCTTGCTGTTAGGAGGGAATCTGCAGCTTGCAGTGAAAGCGATTCCACAGGGTAGTCTAATGAGGGCAAATATTTGATGGTAGCAGCTTCCCTGCAGGAGATATTCTCTTTGCCAAAATCGCCTTATTAGCCGCAGTTAAGTCACAATTCAGTACACTGTCCTACAGCTTGCTGTTAGGAGGGAATCTGCAGCTTGCAGTGAAAGCGCTTCCAGAGGGGAGTCTAATGAGGGCAAACATTTTATGTTAGCAGCTTCCCTGCGGGTGATACTCTCTTTGCCATAATCGCATTATTAGGCGAAAGTAAGTTACAATTCAGTACAGTGTCCTACAGCTTGCTGTTAGGAGGGAATCTGCAGCTTGCAGTGAAAGCGCTTCCAGAGGGGAGTCTAATGATGGCAACGATTTGATGGTAGCAGCTTCCCTGCGGGAGATACTCTCTTTGCCAAAATCGCATTATTAGGCGAAAGTAAGTTACAATTCAGGACCCTATCCTAAAGCTTGCTGTTAGGAGGGAATCTGCAGCTTGCAGTGAAAGCGCTTCCAGAGGGGAGTCTAATGAGGGCAAACATTTGATGGTAGCAGCTTCCCTGCGGGATATACTCTCTCCGCCAAAATCGCATTATTAGGCGAAAGTAAGTTACAATTCAGTACCCTATCCTAAAGCTTGCTGTTAGGAGGGAATCTGCAGCTTGCAGTGAAAGCGCTTCCAGAGGGGAGTCTAATGAGGGCAAACATTTGATGGTAGCAGCTTCCCTGCGGGAGATAGTCTCTTTTCCAAAATCGCATTATTAGGCGAAAGTAAGTTACAATTCAGTACCCTATCCTAAAGCTTGCCGTTAGGAGGGAATCTGCAGCTTGCAGTGAAAGCGCTTCCAGAGGGGAGTCTAATGAGGGCAAAGATTTGATGGTAGCAGCTTCCCTGCGGGAGATAGTCTCTTTTCCAAAATCGCATTATTAGGTGAAAGTAAGATACAATTCAGTACCCTATCCTAATGCTTGCTGTTAGGAGGGAATCTACAGCTTGCAGTGAAAGCGCTTCCAGAGGGGAGTCTAATGAGGGCAAACATTTGATGGTAGCAGCTTCCCTGCGGGAGATAGTCTCTTTTCCAAAATCGCATTATTAGGCGAAAGTAAGTTACAATTCAGTACCCTATCCTAAAGCTTGCTGTTAGGAGGGAACCTGCAGCTTGAAGTGAATGCGCTTCCAGAGGGGAGTCTAATGAGGGCAAATATTTGATGGTAGCAGCTTCCCTGCGGGAGATATTCTCTTTGCCAAAATCGCATTATTAGCCGCATTTAAGTTACAATTCAGTACCCTATCCTAAAGCTTGCTGTTAGGAGGGAATCTGCAGCTTGCAGTGAAAGCGCTTCCAGAGGGGAGTCTAATGAGGGCAAACATTTGATGGTAGCAGCTTCCCTGCGGGAGATAGTCTCTTTTCCAAAATCGCATTATTAGGCGAAAGTAAGTTACAATTCAGTACCCTATCCTAAAGCTTGCCGTTAGGAGGGAATCTGCAGCTTGCAGTGAAAGCGCTTCCAGAGGGGAGTCTAATGAGGGCAAACATTTGATGGTAGCAGCTTCCCTGCGGGAGATACTCTCTTTGCCAAAATCGCATTATTAGGCGAAAGTAAGTTACAATTCAGGACCCTATCCTAAAGCTTGCTGTTAGGAGGGAATCTGCAGCTTGCAGTGAAAGCGATTCCACAGGGTAGTCTAATGAGGGCAAACATTTGATGGTAGCAGCTTCCCTGCGGGAGATATTCTCTTTGCCAAAATCGCCTTATTAGCCGCAGTTAAGTTACAATTCAGTACACTGTCCTACAGCTTGCTGTTAGGAGGGAATCTGCAGCTTGCAGTGAAAGCGCTTCCAGAGGGGAGTCTAAGGAGGGCAAACATTTGATGGTAGCAGCTTCCCTGCGGGAGATATTCTCTTTGCCAAAATCGCATTATTAGGCGAAAGTAAGTTACAATTCAGTACCCTATCCTAAAGCTTGCTGTTAGGAGGGAATCTGCAGCTTGCAGTGAAAGCGCTTCCAGAGGGGAGTCTAATGAGGGCAAACATTTGATGGTAGCAGCTTCCCTGCCGGAGATACTCTCTTTGCCAAAATCGCATTATTAGGCGAAAGTAAGTTACAATTCAGTACCCTATCCTAAAGCTTGCTGTTAGGAGGGAATCTGCAGCTTGCAGTGAAAGCGCTTCCAGAGGGGAGTCTAATGAGGGAAACATATGATGGTAGCAGCTTCCCTGCGGGAGATACTCTCTTTGCCAAAATCGCATTATTAGGCGAAAGTAAGTTACAATTCAGGACCCTATCCTAAAGCTTGCAGTTAGGAGGGAATCTGCAGCTTGCAGTGAAAGCGCTTCCAGAGGGGAGTCTAATGAGGGCAAACATTTGATGGTAGCAGCTTCCCTGCGGGAGAAAGTCTCTTTTCCAAAATCGCATTATTAGACGAAAGTAAGTTACAATTCAATACCCTATCCTAAAGCTTGCTGTTAGGAGGGAATCTGCAGCTTGAAGTGAATGCGCTTCCAGAGGGGAGTCTAATGAGGGCAAATATTTGATGGTAGCAGCTTCCCTGCGGGAGATATTCTCTTTGCCATAATCGCCTTATTAGCCGCATTTAAGTTACAATTCAGTACCCTATCCTAAAGCTTGCTGTTAGGAGGGAATCTGCAGCTTGCAGTGAAAGCGCTTCCAGAGGGGAGTCTAATGAGGGCAAACATTTGATGGTAGCAGCTTCCCTGCGGGAGATAGTCTCTTTGCCATAATCGCCTTATTAGCCGCAGTTAAGTTACAATTCAGTACCCTATCCTAAAGCTTGCTGTTAGGAGGGAATCTGCAGCTTGCAGTGAAAGCGCTTCCAGAGGGGAGTCTAATGAGGGCAAACATTTGATGGTAGCAGCTTCCCTGCGGGAGATAGTCTCTTTGCCAAAATCGCATTATTAGGCGAAAGTAAGTTACAATTCAGTACCCTATCCTAAAGCTTGCTGTTAGGAGGGAATCTGCAGCTTGCAGTGAAAGCGCTTCCAGAGGGGAGTCTAATGAGGGCAAACATTTGATTGTAGCAGCTTCCCTGCGGGAGATAGTCTCTTTGCCAAAATCGCCTTATTAGGCGAAAGTAAGTTACAATTCAGGACCCTATCCTAAAGCTTGCTGTTAGGAGGGAATCTGCAGCTTGCAGTGAAAGCGCTTCCAGAGGGGAGTCTAATGAGGGCAAACATTTGATGGTAGCAGCTTCCCTGCGGGAGATACTCTCTTTGCCAAAATCGCATTATTAGGCGAAAGTAAGTTACAATTCAGTACCCTATCCTAAAGCTTGCTGTTAGGAGGGAATCTGCAGCTTGCAGTGAAAGCGCTTCCAGAGGGGAGTCTAATGAGGGCAAACATTTGATGGTAGCAGCTTCCCTGCGGGAGAAAGTCTCTTTGCTAAAATCGCATTATTAGGCGAAAGTACGTTACAATTCAGTACCCTTTCCTAAAGCTTGCTGTTAGGAGGGAATCTGCAGCTTGCAGTGAAAGCGCTTCCAGAGGGGAGTCTAATGAGGGCAAACATTTGATGGTAGCAGCTTCCCTGCGGGAGATACTCTCTTTGCCAAAATCGCATTATTAGGTGAAAGTAAGATACAATTCAGTACCCTATCCTAAAGCTTGCTGTTAGGAGGGAATCTGCAGCTTGCAGTGAAAGCGCTTCCAGAGGGGAGTCTAATGAGGGCAAACATTTGATGGTAGCAGCTTCCCTGCGGGAGATACTCTCTTTGCCAAAATCGCATTATTAGGCGAAAGTAAGTTACAATTCAGGACCCTATCCTAAAGCTTGCAGTTAGGAGGGAATCTGCAGCTTGCAGTGAAAGCGCTTCCAGAGGGGAGTCTAATGAGGGGAAACATTTGATGGTAGCAGCTTCCCTGCGGGAGATACTCTCTTTGCCAAAATCGCATTATTAGGCGAAAGTAAGTTACAATTCAGTACCCTATCCTAAAGCTTGCTGTTAGGAGGGAATCTGCAGCTTGCAGTGAAAGCGCTTCCAGAGGGGAGTCTAATGAGGGCAAACATTTGATGGTAGCATCTTCCCTGCGGGAGATATTCTCTTTGCCAAATTCTCCTTATTAGCCGCAGTTAAGTTACGATTCAGTACCCTATCCTAAAGCTTGCTGTTAGGAGGGAATCTGCAGCTTGCAGTGAAAGCGCTTCCAGAGGGGAGTCTAATGAGGGCAAACATTTGATGGTAGCAGCTTCCCTGCCGGAGATACTCTCTTTGCCAAAATCGCATTATTAGGCGAAAGTAAGTTACAATTCAGGACCCTATCCTAAAGCTTGCTGTTAGGAGGGAATCTGCAGCTTGCAGTGAAAGCGCTTCCAGAGGGGAGTCTAATGAGGGCAAACATTTGATGGTAGCAGCTTCCCTGCGGGAGATATTCTCTTTGCCAAATTCTCCTTATTAGCCGCAGTTAAGTTACAATTCAGTACCCTATCCTAAAGCTTGCTGTTAGGAGGGAATCTGCAGCTTGCAGTGAAAGCGCTTCCAGAGGGGAGTCTAATGAGGGCAAACATTTGATGGTAGCAGCTTCCCTGCCGGAGATACTCTCTTTGCCAAAATCGCATTATTAGGCGAAAGTAAGTTATAATTCAGTACCCTATCCTAAAGCTTGCTGTTAGGAGGGAATCTGCAGCTTGCAGTGAAAGCGCTTCCAGAGGGGAGTCTAATGAGGGCAAAGATCTGATGGTAGCAGCTTCCCTGCGGGAGATACTCTCTTTGCCAAAATCGCATTATTAGGCGAAAGTAAGTTACAATTCAGGACCCTATCCTAAAGCTTGCAGTTAGGAGGGAATCTGCAGCTTGCAGTGAAAGCGCTTCCAGAGGGGAGTCTAATGAGGGCAAACATTTGATGGTAGCAGCTTCCCTGCGGGAGATACTCTCTTTGCCAAAATCGCATTATTAGGCGAAAGTAAGTTACAATTCAGTACCCTATCCTAAAGCTTGCTGTTAGGAGGGAATCTGCAGCTTGAAGTGAATGCGCTTCCAGAGGGGAGTCTAATGAGGGCAAATATTTGATGGTAGCAGCTTCCCTGCGGGAGATATTCTCTTTGCCATAATCGCCTTATTAGCCGCAGTTAAGTTACAATTCAGTACCCTATCCTAAAGCTTGCTGTTAGGAGGGAATCTGCAGCTTGCAGTGAAAGCGCTTCCAGAGGGGAGTCTAATGAGGGCAAAGATCTGATGGTAGTAGCTTCCCTGCGGGAGATACTCTCTTTGCCAAAATCGCATTATTAGGCGAAAGTAAGTTACAATTCAGGACCCTATCCTAAAGCTTGCAGTTAGGAGGGAATCTGCAGCTTGCAGTGAAAGCGCTTCCAGAGGGGAGTCTAATGAGGGCAAACATTTGATGGTAGCAGCTTCCCTGCGGGAGAAAGTCTCTTTTCCAAAATCGCATTATTAGGCGAAAGTAAGTTACAATTCAGTACCCTATCCTAAAGCTTGCTGTTAGGAGGGAATCTGCAGCTTGAAGTGAATGCGCTTCCAGAGGGGAGTCTAATGAGGGCAAATATTTGATGGTAGCAGCTTCCCTGCGGGAGATATTCTCTTTGCCATAATCGCCTTATTAGCCGCATTTAAGTTACAATTCAGTACCCTATCCTAAAGCTTGCTGTTAGGAGGGAATCTGCAGCTTGCAGTGAAAGCGCTTCCAGAGGGGAGTCTAATGAGGGCAAACATTTGATGGTAGCAGCTTCCCTGCGGGAGATACTCTCTTTGCCAAAATCGCATTATTAGGCGAAAGTAAGTTACAATTCAGTACCCTATCCTAAAGCTTGCCGTTAGGAGGGAATCTGCAGCTTGCAGTGAAAGCGCTTCCAGAGGGGAGTCTAATGAGGGCAAACATTTGATGGTAGCAGCTTCCCTGCGGGAGATACTCTCTTTGCCAAAATCGCATTATTAGGCGAAAGTAAGTTACAATTCAGGACCCTATCCTAAAGCTTGCTGTTAGGAGGGAATCTGCAGCTTGCAGTGAAAGCGATTCCACAGGGTAGTCTAATGAGGGCAAATATTTGATGGTAGCAGCTTCCCTGTAGGAGATATTCTCTTTGCCAAAATCGCCTTATTAGCCGCAGTTAAGTCACAATTCAGTACACTGTCCTACAGCTTGCTGTTAGGAGGGAATCTGCAGCTTGCAGTGAAAGCGCTTCCAGAGGGGAGTCTAATGAGGGCAAACATTTGATGTTAGCAGCTTCCCTGCGGGTGATACTTTCTTTGCCAAAATCGCATTATTAGGCGAAAGTAAGTTACAATTCAGTACCCTATCCTAAAGCTTGCTGTTAGGAGGGAATCTGCAGCTTGCAGTGAAAGCGCTTCCAGAGGGGAGTCTAATGAGGGCAAACATTTGATGGTAGCAGCTTCCCTGCGGGAGATAGTCTCTTTTCCAAAATCGCATTATTAGGCGAAAGTAAGTTACAATTCAGTACCCTATCCTAAAGCTTGCCGTTAGGAGGGAATCTGCAGCTTGCAGTGAAAGCGCTTCCAGAGGGGAGTCTAATGAGGGCAAAGATTTGATGGTAGCAGCTTCCCTGCGGGAGATAGTCTCTTTTCCAAAATCGCATTATTAGGTGAAAGTAAGTTACAATTCAGTACCCTATCCTAAAGCTTGCTGTTAGGAGGGAATCTGCAGCTTGCAGTGAAAGCGCTTCCAGAGGGGAGTATAATGAGGGCAAACATTTGATGGTAGCAGCTTCCCTGCGGGAGATCCTCTCTTTGCCAAAATCGCATTATTAGGCGAAAGTAAGTTACAATTCAGGACCATATCCTAAAGCTTGCTGTTAGGAGGGAATCTGCAGCTTGCAGTGTAAGCGCTTCCAGAGGGGAGTATAATGAGGGCAAACATTTGATGGTAGCAGCTTCCCTGCGGGAGATCCTCTCTTTGCCAAAATCGCATTATTATTCGAAAGTAAGTTACAATTCAGTACCCTATCCTAAAGCTTGCTGTTAGGAGGGAATCTGCAGCTTGAAGTGAATGCGCTTCCAGAGGGGAGTCTAACGAGGGCAAACATTTGATGGTAACAGCTTCCCTGCGGGAGATAGTCTCTTTTCCAAAATCGCATTATTAGGCGAAAGTAAGTTACAATTCAGTACCCTATCCTAAAGCTTGCTGTTAGGAGGGAATCTGCAGCTTGCAGTGAAAGCGCTTCCAGAGGGGAGTCTAATGAGGGCAAACATTTGATGGTAGCAGCTTCCCTGCGGGAGATCCTCTCTTTGCCAAAATCGCATTATTAGACGAAAGTAAGTTACAATTCAGGACCCTATCCTAAAGCTTGCTGTTAGGAGGGAATCTGCAGCTTGCAGTGAAAGCGCTTCCAGAGGGGAGTCTAATGAGGGCAAACATTTGATGGTAGCATCTTCCCTGCGGGAGATAGTCTCCTTGCCATAATCGCATTATTAGGCGAAAGTAAGTTACAATTCAGTACCATATCCTAAAGCTTGCTGTTAGGAGGGAATCTGCAGCTTGAAGTGAATGCGCTTCCAGAGGGTAGTCTAACGAGGGCAAACATTTGATGGTAGCAGCTTCCCTGCGGGAGATACTCTCTTTGCCAAAATCGCTTTATTAGGCGAAAGTAAGTTACAATTCAGTACCCTATCCTAAAGCTTGCTGTTAGGAGGGAATCTGCAGCTTGCAGTGAAAGCGCTTCCAGAGGGGAGTCTAATGAGGGCAAATATTTGATGGTAGCAGCTTCCCTGTGGGAGATATTCTCTTTGCCATAATCACCTTATTAGCCGCAGTTAAGTTACAAATCAGGACCCTATCCTAAAGCTTGCTGTTAGGAGGGAATCTGCAGCTTGCAGTGAAAGCGCTTCCAGAGGGGAGTCTAATGAGGGCAAACATTTGATGGTAGCAGCTTCCCTGCGGGAGATACTCTCTTTGCCAAAATCGCATTATTAGGCGAATGTAAGTTACAATTCAGTACCCTAACCTAAAGTTGCTGTTAGGAGGGAATCTGCAGCTTGCAGTGAAAGCGCTTCCAGAGGGGAGTCTAACGAGGGCAAAAATTTGATGGTAGCAGCTTCCCTGCGGGAGATACTCTCTTTGCCAAAATCGCCTTATTAGCCGCAGTTAAGTTACAATTCAGTACCCTATCCTAGAGCTTGCTGTTAGGAAGGAATCTGCACCTTGCAGTGAAAGCGCTTCCAGAGGGGAGTGTAATGAGGGCAAACCTTTGATGGTAGCAGCTTCCCTGCGGGAGATCCTCTCTTTGCTAAAATAGCATTATTAAGCGAAACTAAGATACAATGCAGTACACTATCCTAAAGCTTGCTGTTAGGAGGGAATCTGCAGCTTGCAGTGAAAGCGCTTCCAGAGGGGAGTCTAATGAGGGCAAACATTTGATGGTAGCAGCTTCCCTGCGGGAGATACTCTCTTTGCCAAAATCGCATTATTAGGCGAAAGTAAGATACCATTCAGTACCCTATCCTAAAGCTTGCTGTTAGGAGGGAATCTGCAGCTTGCAGTGAAAGCGCTTCCAGAGGGGAGTCTAATGAGGGCAAACATTTGATGGTAGCAGCTTCCCTGCGGGAGATAGTCTCTTTGCAAAAATCGCCTTATTAGCCGCAGTTAAGTTACAATTCAGTACCATATCCTAAAGCTTGCTGTTAGGAGGGAATCTGCAGCTTGCAGTGAAAGCGCTTCCAGAGGGGAGTCTAATGAGGGCAAACATTTGATGGTAGCAGCTTCCCTGCGGGAGATACTCTCTTTGCTAAAATCGCATTATTAGGCGAAAGTAAGTTACAATTCAGTACCCTATCCTAAAGCTTGCTGTTAGGAGGGAATCTGCAGCTTGCAGTGAAAGCGCTTCCAGAGGGGAGTCTAATGAGGGCAAAGATTTGATGGTAGCAGCTTCCCTGCGGGAGATACTCTCTTTGCCATAATCGCATTATTAAGCGAAAGTAAGTTACAATTCAGGACCCTATCCTAAAGCTTGCAGTTAGGAGGGAATCTGCAGCTTGCAGTGAAAGCGCTTCCAGAGGGGAGTCTAATGAGGGCAAACATTTGATGGTAGCAGCTTCCCTGCGGGAGATAGTCTCTTTTCCAAAAT
This sequence comes from Phaenicophaeus curvirostris, assembly GCF_032191515.1. Taxonomy (NCBI): domain Eukaryota; kingdom Metazoa; phylum Chordata; class Aves; order Cuculiformes; family Cuculidae; genus Phaenicophaeus; species Phaenicophaeus curvirostris. The sequence goes on from NW_027206820.1 coordinate 190,027, forward strand.
CGCATTATTAGGCGAAAGTAAGATACAATTCAGTACCCTATCCTAAAGCTTGCAGTTAGGAGGGAATCTGCAGCTTGCAGTGAAAGCGCTTCCACAGGGTAGTCTAATGAGGGCAAACATTTGATGGTAGCAGCTTCCCTGCGGGAGATAGTCTCTTTTCCAAAATCGCATTATTAGGCGAAAGTAAGTTACAATTCAGTACCCTATCCTAAAGCTTGCTGTTAGGAGGGAATCTGCAGCTTGAAGTGAATGCGCTTCCAGAGGGGAGTCTAACGAGGGCAAACATTTGATGGTAGCAGCTTCCCTGCGGGAGATACTCTTTTTGCCAAAATCGCATTATTAGGCGAAAGTAAGTTACAATTCAGTACCCTATCCTAAAGCTTGCTGTTAGGAGGGAATCTGCAGCTTGCAGTGAAAGCGCTTCCAGAGGGGAGTCTAATGAGGGCAAACATTTGATGGTAACAGCTTCCCTGCGGGAGATATTCTCTTTGCCAAAATCGCCTTATTAGCCGCAGTTAAGTTACAATTCAGTACCCTATCCTAAAGCTTGCTGTTAGGAGGGAATCTGCAGCTTGCAGTGAAAGCGCTTCCAGAGGGGAGTCTAATGAGGGCAAACATTTGATGGTAGCAGCTTCCCTGCGGGAGATACTCTCTTAGCCAAAATCGCATTATTAGGCGAAAGTAAGTTACGATTCAGTACCCTATCCTAAAGCTTGCTGTTAGGAGGGAATCTGCAGCTTGCAGTGAAAGCGCTTCCAGAGGGGAGTCTAATGAGGGCAAACATTTGATGGTAGCATCTTCCCTGCGGGAGATATTCTCTTTGCCAAATTCTCCTTATTAGCCGCAGTTAAGTTACAGTTCAGTACCCTATCCTAAAGCTTGCTGTTAGGAGGGAATCTGCAGCTTGCAGTGAAAGCGCTTCCAGAGGGGAGTCTAACGAGGGCAAAAATTTGATGGTAGCAGCTTCCCTGCGGGAGATACTCTCTTTGCCAAAATCGCCTTATTAGCCGCAGTTAAGTTACAATTCAGTACCCTATCCTAGAGCTTGCTGTTAGGAAGGAATCTGCAGCTTGCAGTGAAAGCGCTTCCAGAGGGGAGTGTAATGAGGGCAAACGTTTGATGGTAACAGCTTCCCTGCGGGAGATACTCTCTTTGCCAAAATCGCATTATTAGGCGAAAGTAAGTTACAATTCAGTACCCTATCCTAAAGCTTGCTGTTAGGTGGGAATCTGCCGCTTGCAGTGAAAGCGCTTCCAGAGGGGAGTGTAATGAGGGCAAACATTTGATGGTAACAGCTTCCCTGCGGGAGATATTCTCTTTTCCAAAATCGCCTTATTAGGCGAAAGTAAGTTACAATTCAGTACCCTATCCTAAAGCTTGCTGTTAGGAGGGAATCTGCAGCTTGTAGTGAAAGCGCTTCCAGAGGGGAGTCTAATGAGGGCAAATATTTGATGGTAGCAGCTTCCCTGAGGGAGATACTCTCTTTGCCAAAATCGCATTATTAGGCGAAAGTAAGTTACAATTCAGTACCCTATCCTAAAGCTTGCTGTTAGGAGGGAATCTGCAGCTTGCAGTGAAAGCGCTTCCAGAGGGGATTCTAATGAGGGCAAACATTTGATGGTAGCAGCTTCTCTGCGGGAGATACTCTCTTTGCCAAAATCGCATTATTAGGCGAAAGTAAGATACAATTCAGTACCCTATCCTAAAGCTTGCTGTTAGGAGGGAATCTGCAGCTTGCAGTGAAAGCGCTTCCAGAGGGGAGTCTAATGAGGGCAAACATTTGATGGTAGCAGCTTCCCTGCGGGAGATACTCTCTTTGCCAAAATCGCCTTATTAGCCGCAGTTAAGTTACAATTCAGTACACTATCCTAAAGCTTGCTGTTAGGAGGGAATCTGCAGCTTGCAGTGAAAGCGCTTCCAGTGGGGAGTCTAATGAGGGCAAACATTTGATGGTAGTAGATTCCCTGCGGGATATATTCTGTTTGGCATAATCGCCTTATTAGCCGCTGTTAAGTTACAATTCAGTACCATATCCTAAAGCTTGCTGTTAGGAGGGAATCTGCAGCTTGCATTGAAAGCGCTTCCAGAGGGGAGTCTAATGAGGGCAAACATTTGATGGTAGCAGCTTCCATGCGGGAGATACTCTCTTTGCCAAAATCGCATTATTAGGCGAAAGTAAGTTACAATTCAGTACCCTATCCTAAAGCTTGCTGTTAGGAAGGAATCTGCAGCTTGCAGTGAAAGCGCTTCCAGAGGGGAGTCTAATGAGGGCAAACATTTGATGTTAGCAGCTTCCCTGCGGGTTATACTCTCTTTGCCAAAATCGCATTATTAGGCAAAAGTAAGTTACAATTCAGGACCCTATCCTAAAGCTTGCTGTTAGGAGGGAATCTGCAGCTTGCAGTGAAAGCGCTTCCAGAGGGGAGTCTAATGAGGGCAAACATTTGATGGTAGCAGCTTCCCTGCGGGAGATACTCTCTTTGCCAAAATCGCATTATTAGCCGCAGTTAAGTTACAATTCAGTACCCTATCCTAAAGCTTGCTGTTAGGAGGGAATCTGCAGCTTGCAGTGAAAGCGCTTCCAGAGGGGAGTCTAATGAGGGCAAACATTTGATGGTAGCAACTTCCCTGCGGGAGATACTCTCTTAGCCAAAATCGCATTATTAAGGCGAAAGTAAGTTACAATTCAGTACCCTATCCTAAAGCTTGCTGTTAGGAGGGAATCTGCAGCTTGCAGTGAAAGCGCTTCCAGAGGGGAGTGTAATGAGGGCAAACATTTGATGGTAGCAGCTTCCCTGCGGGAGATATTCTCTTTCCCAAAATCGCCTTATTAGCCGCAGTTAAGTTACAATTCAGTACACTGTCCTACAGCTTGCTGTTAGGAGGGAATCTGCAGCTTGCAGTGAAAGCACTTCCAGAGGGGAGTCTAATGAGGGCAAACATTTGATGTTAGCAGCTTCCCTGCGGGTGATACTCTCTTTGCCAAAATCGCATTATTAGGCGAAAGTAAGTTTCAAATCAGTACCCTATCCTAAAGCTTGCTGTTAGGAGGGAATCTGCAGCTTGCAGTGAAAGCGCTTCCAGAGGGGAGTCTAATGAGGGCAAGCATTTGATGGTAGCAGCTTCCCTGCGGGAGATACTCTCTTTGCCAAAATCGCATTATTAGGCGAAAGTAAGTTACAATTCAGTACCCTATCCTAAAGCTTGCTGTTAGGAGGGAATCTGCAGCTTGCAGTGAAAGCGCTTCCAGAGGGGAGTCTAATGAGGGCAAACATTTGATGGTAGCATCTTCCCTGCGGGAGATATTCTCTTTGCCAAATTCTCCTTATTAGCCGCAGTTAAGTTACAATTCAGTACACTATCCTAAAGCTTGCTGTTAGGAGGGAATCTGCAGCTTGCAGTGAAAGCGCTTCCAGAGGGGAGTCTAATGAGGGCAAACATTTGATGGTAGCAGCTTCCCTGCGGGAGAAAGTCTCTTTGCTAAAATCGCATTAATAGGCGAAAGTACGTTACAATTCAGTACCCCTTCCTAAAGATTGCTGTTAGGAGGGAATCTGCAGCTTGCAGTGAAAGCGCTTCCAGAGGGGAGTCTAATGAGGGCAAACATTTGATGGTAGCAGCTTCCCTGCGGGAGATACTCTCTTTGCCAAAATCGCATTATTAGGCAAAAGTAAGATACAATTCAGTACCCTATCCTAAAGCTTGCTGTTAGGAGGGAATCTGCAGCTTGCAGTGAAAGCGCTTCCAGAGGGGAGTCTAATGAGGGCAAAGATTTGATGGTAGCAGCTTCCCTGCGGGAGATACTCTCTTTGCCATAATCGCATTATTAGGCGAAAGTAAGTTACAATTCAGTACCCTATCCTAAAGCTTGCTGTTAGGAGGGAATCTGCAGCTTGCAGTGAAAGCGCTTCCAGAGGGGAGTCTAATGAGGGCAAGCATTTGATGGTAGCAGCTTCCCTGCGGGAGATACTCTCTTAGCCAAAATCGCATTATTAGGCGAAAGTAAGTTACGATTCAGTACCCTATCCTAAAGCTTGCTGTTAGGAGGGAATCTGCAGCTTGCAGTGAAAGCGCTTCCAGAGGGGAGTCTAATGAGGGCAAACATTTGATGGTAGCATCTTCCCTGCGGGAGATATTCTGTTTGCCAAATTCTCCTTATTAGCCGCAGTTAAGTTACAATTCAGTACCCTATCCTAAAGCTTGCTGTTAGGAGGGAATCTGCAGCTTGCAGTGAAAGCGCTTCCAGAGGGGAGTCTAATGAGGGCAAACATTTGATGGTAGCAGCTTCACTGCCGGAGATAGTCTCTTTTCCAAAATCGCATTATTAGGCGAAAGTAAGTTACAATTCAGTACCCTATCCTAAAGCTTGCTGTTAGGAGGGAATCTGCAGCTTGCAGTGAAAGCGCTTCCAGAGGGGAGTCTAATGAGGGCAAACATTTGATGGTAGCAGCTTCCCTGCGGGAGATACTCTCTTTGCCAAAATCGCATTATTAGGCGAAAGTAAGTTACAATTCAGGACCCTATCCTAAAGCTTGCAGTTAGGAGGGAATCTGCAGCTTGCAGTGAAAGCCCTTCCACAGGGTAGTCTAATGAGGGCAAACATTTGATGGTAGCAGCTTCTTGCGGGAGATATTCTCTTTGCCATAATCGCCTTATTAGCCGCATTTAAGTTACAATTCAGTACCCTATCCTAAAGCTTGCTGTTAGGAGGGAATCTGCAGCTTGCAGTGAAAGCGCTTCCAGAGGGGAGTCTAATGAGGGCAAACATTTGATGGTAGCAGCTTCCCTGCGGGAGATACTCTCTTTGCCAAAATCGCATTATTAGGCGAAAGTAAGTTACAATTCAGTACCCTATCCTAAAGCTTGCTGTTAGGAGGGAATCTGCAGCTTGCAGTGAAAGCGCTTCCAGAGGGGAGTCTAATGAGGGCAAACATTTGATGGTAGAAGCTTCCCTGCGGGAGATACTCTCTTTGCCAAAATCGCATTATTAGGCGAAAGTAAGTTACAATTCAGGACCCTTTCCTAAAGCTTGCTGTTAGGAGGGAATCTGCAGCTTGCAGTGAAAGCACTTCCAGAGGGGAGTCTAATGAGGGCAAACATTTGATGGTAACAGCTTCCCTGCGGGAGATATTCTCTTTGCCAAAATCGCATTATTAGCCGCAGTTAAGTTACAATTCAGTACCCTATCCTAAAGCTTGCTGTTAGGAGAGAATCTGCAGCTTGCAGTGAAAGCGCTTCCAGAGGGGAGTCTAATGAGGGCAAGCATTTGATGGTAGCAGCTTCTCTGCGGGAGATACTCTCTTTGCCAAAATCGCATTATTAGGCGAAAGTAAGTTACGATTCAGTACCCTATCCTAAAGCTTGCAGTTAGGAGGGAATCTGCAGCTTGCAGTGAAAGCGCTTCCAGAGGGGAGTCTAATGAGGGCAAACATTTGATGGTAGCATCTTCCCTGCGGGAGATATTCTCTTTGCCAAATTCTCCTTGTTAGCCGCAGTTAAGTTACAATTCAGTACCCTATCCTAAAGCTTGCTGTTAGGAGGGAATCTGCAGCTTGCAGTGAAAGCGCTTCCAGAGGGGAGTCTAATGAGGGCAAACATTTGATGGTAGCAGCTTCCCTGCGGGAGATACTCTCTTTGCCAAAATCGCATTATTAGGCGAAAGTAAGATATAATTCAGTACCCTATCCTAAAGCTTGCTGTTAGGAGGGAATCTGCAGCTTGCAGTGAAAGCGCTTCCAGAGGGGAGTCTAATGAGGGCAAAGATTTGATGGTAGCAGCTTCCCTGCGGGAGATACTCTCTTTGCCAAAATCGCATTATTAGGCGAAAGTAAGTTTCAATTCAGTACCCTATCCTAAAGCTTGCAGTTAGGAGGGAATCTGCAGCTTGCAGTGAAAGCGCTTCCAGAGGGGATTCTAATGAGGGCAAACATTTGATGGTAGCAGCTTCTCTGCGGGAGATACTCTCTTTGCCAAAATCGCATTATTAGGCGAAAGTAAGATACAATTCAGTACCCTATCCTAAAGCTTGCTGTTAGGAGGGAATCTGCAGCTTGCAGTGAAAGCGCTTCCAGAGGGGAGTCTAATGAGGGCAAACATTTGATGGTAGCAGCTTCCCTGCGGGAGATACTCTCTTTGCCAAAATCGCCTTATTAGCCGCAGTTAAGTTACAATTCAGTACACTATCCTAAAGCTTGCTGTTAGGAGGGAATCTGCAGCTTGCAGTGAAAGCGCTTCCAGTGGGGAGTCTAATGAGGGCAAACATTTGATGGTAGTAGATTCCCTGCGGGATATATTCTGTTTGGCATAATCGCCTTATTAGCCGCTGTTAAGTTACAATTCAGTACCATATCCTAAAGCTTGCTGTTAGGAGGGAATCTGCAGCTTGCATTGAAAGCGCTTCCAGAGGGGAGTCTAATGAGGGCAAACATTTGATGGTAGCAGCTTCCATGCGGGAGATACTCTCTTTGCCAAAATCGCATTATTAGGCGAAAGTAAGTTACAATTCAGTACCCTATCCTAAAGCTTGCTGTTAGGAAGGAATCTGCAGCTTGCAGTGAAAGCGCTTCCAGAGGGGAGTCTAATGAGGGCAAACATTTGATGTTAGCAGCTTCCCTGCGGGTTATACTCTCTTTGCCAAAATCGCATTATTAGGCAAAAGTAAGTTACAATTCAGGACCCTATCCTAAAGCTTGCTGTTAGGAGGGAATCTGCAGCTTGCAGTGAAAGCGCTTCCAGAGGGGAGTCTAATGAGGGCAAACATTTGATGGTAGCAGCTTCCCTGCGGGAGATACTCTCTTTGCCAAAATCGCATTATTAGCCGCAGTTAAGTTACAATTCAGTACCCTATCCTAAAGCTTGCTGTTAGGAGGGAATCTGCAGCTTGCAGTGAAAGCGCTTCCAGAGGGGAGTCTAATGAGGGCAAACATTTGATGGTAGCAACTTCCCTGCGGGAGATACTCTCTTAGCCAAAATCGCATTATTAAGGCGAAAGTAAGTTACAATTCAGTACCCTATCCTAAAGCTTGCTGTTAGGAGGGAATCTGCAGCTTGCAGTGAAAGCGCTTCCAGAGGGGAGTGTAATGAGGGCAAACATTTGATGGTAGCAGCTTCCCTGCGGGAGATATTCTCTTTCCCAAAATCGCCTTATTAGCCGCAGTTAAGTTACAATTCAGTACACTGTCCTACAGCTTGCTGTTAGGAGGGAATCTGCAGCTTGCAGTGAAAGCACTTCCAGAGGGGAGTCTAATGAGGGCAAACATTTGATGTTAGCAGCTTCCCTGCGGGTGATACTCTCTTTGCCAAAATCGCATTATTAGGCGAAAGTAAGTTTCAAATCAGTAACCTATCCTAAAGCTTGCTGTTAGGAGGGAATCTGCAGCTTGCAGTGAAAGCGCTTCCAGAGGGGAGTCTAATGAGGGCAAGCATTTGATGGTAGCAGCTTCCCTGCGGGAGATACTCTCTTTGCCAAAATCGCATTATTAGGCGAAAGTAAGTTACAATTCAGTACCCTATCCTAAAGCTTGCTGTTAGGAGGGAATCTGCAGCTTGCAGTGAAAGCGCTTCCAGAGGGGAGTCTAATGAGGGCAAACATTTGATGGTAGCATCTTCCCTGCGGGAGATATTCTCTTTGCCAAATTCTCCTTATTAGCCGCAGTTAAGTTACAATTCAGTACCCTATCCTAAAGCTTGCTGTTAGGAGGGAATCTGCAGCTTGCAGTGAAAGCGCTTCCAGAGGGGAGTCTAATGAGGGCAAACATTTGATGGTAGCAGCTTCCCTGCGGGAGAAAGTCTCTTTGCTAAAATCGCATTAATAGGCGAAAGTACGTTACAATTCAGTACCCCTTCCTAAAGATTGCTGTTAGGAGGGAATCTGCAGCTTGCAGTGAAAGCGCTTCCAGAGGGGAGTCTAATGAGGGCAAACATTTGATGGTAGCAGCTTCCCTGCGGGAGATACTCTCTTTGCCAAAATCGCATTATTAGGCAAAAGTAAGATACAATTCAGTACCCTATCCTAAAGCTTGCTGTTAGGAGGGAATCTGCAGCTTGCAGTGAAAGCGCTTCCAGAGGGGAGTCTAATGAGGGCAAAGATTTGATGGTAGCAGCTTCCCTGCGGGAGATACTCTCTTTGCCATAATCGCATTATTAGGCGAAAGTAAGTTACAATTCAGTACCCTATCCTAAAGCTTGCTGTTAGGAGGGAATCTGCAGCTTGCAGTGAAAGCGCTTCCAGAGGGGAGTCTAATGAGGGCAAGCATTTGATGGTAGCAGCTTCCCTGCGGGAGATACTCTCTTAGCCAAAATCGCATTATTAGGCGAAAGTAAGTTACGATTCAGTACCCTATCCTAAAGCTTGCTGTTAGGAGGGAATCTGCAGCTTGCAGTGAAAGCGCTTCCAGAGGGGAGTCTAATGAGGGCAAACATTTGATGGTAGCATCTTCCCTGCGGGAGATATTCTGTTTGCCAAATTCTCCTTATTAGCCGCAGTTAAGTTACAATTCAGTACCCTATCCTAAAGCTTGCTGTTAGGAGGGAATCTGCAGCTTGCAGTGAAAGCGCTTCCAGAGGGGAGTCTAATGAGGGCAAACATTTGATGGTAGCAGCTTCACTGCCGGAGATAGTCTCTTTTCCAAAATCGCATTATTAGGCGAAAGTAAGTTACAATTCAGTACCCTATCCTAAAGCTTGCTGTTAGGAGGGAATCTGCAGCTTGCAGTGAAAGCGCTTCCAGAGGGGAGTCTAATGAGGGCAAACATTTGATGGTAGCAGCTTCCCTGCGGGAGATACTCTCTTTGCCAAAATCGCATTATTAGGCGAAAGTAAGTTACAATTCAGGACCCTATCCTAAAGCTTGCAGTTAGGAGGGAATCTGCAGCTTGCAGTGAAAGCCCTTCCACAGGGTAGTCTAATGAGGGCAAACATTTGATGGTAGCAGCTTCTTGCGGGAGATATTCTCTTTGCCATAATCGCCTTATTAGCCGCATTTAAGTTACAATTCAGTACCCTATCCTAAAGCTTGCTGTTAGGAGGGAATCTGCAGCTTGCAGTGAAAGCGCTTCCAGAGGGGAGTCTAATGAGGGCAAACATTTGATGGTAGCAGCTTCCCTGCGGGAGATACTCTCTTTGCCAAAATCGCATTATTAGGCGAAAGTAAGTTACAATTCAGTACCCTATCCTAAAGCTTGCTGTTAGGAGGGAATCTGCAGCTTGCAGTGAAAGCGCTTCCAGAGGGGAGTCTAATGAGGGCAAACATTTGATGGTAGAAGCTTCCCTGCGGGAGATACTCTCTTTGCCAAAATCGCATTATTAGGCGAAAGTAAGTTACAATTCAGGACCCTTTCCTAAAGCTTGCTGTTAGGAGGGAATCTGCAGCTTGCAGTGAAAGCACTTCCAGAGGGGAGTCTAATGAGGGCAAACATTTGATGGTAACAGCTTCCCTGCGGGAGATATTCTCTTTGCCAAAATCGCATTATTAGCCGCAGTTAAGTTACAATTCAGTACCCTATCCTAAAGCTTGCTGTTAGGAGAGAATCTGCAGCTTGCAGTGAAAGCGCTTCCAGAGGGGAGTCTAATGAGGGCAAGCATTTGATGGTAGCAGCTTCTCTGCGGGAGATACTCTCTTTGCCAAAATCGCATTATTAGGCGAAAGTAAGTTACGATTCAGTACCCTATCCTAAAGCTTGCAGTTAGGAGGGAATCTGCAGCTTGCAGTGAAAGCGCTTCCAGAGGGGAGTCTAATGAGGGCAAACATTTGATGGTAGCATCTTCCCTGCGGGAGATATTCTCTTTGCCAAATTCTCCTTGTTAGCCGCAGTTAAGTTACAATTCAGTACCCTATCCTAAAGCTTGCTGTTAGGAGGGAATCTGCAGCTTGCAGTGAAAGCGCTTCCAGAGGGGAGTCTAATGAGGGCAAACATTTGATGGTAGCAGCTTCCCTGCGGGAGATACTCTCTTTGCCAAAATCGCATTATTAGGCGAAAGTAAGATATAATTCAGTACCCTATCCTAAAGCTTGCTGTTAGGAGGGAATCTGCAGCTTGCAGTGAAAGCGCTTCCAGAGGGGAGTCTAATGAGGGCAAACATTTGATGGTAGCAGCTTCCCTGCGGGAGATACTCTCTTTGCCAAAATCGCATTATTAGGCGAAAGTAAGTTTCAATTCAGTACCCTATCCTAAAGCTTGCTGTTAGGAGGGAATCTGCAGCTTGCAGTGAAAGCGCTTCCAGAGGAGAGTCTAATGAGGGCAAAGATTTGATGGTACCAGCTTCCCTGCGGGAGATATTCTCTTTGCCAAAATCGCCTTATTAGTCGCAGTTAAGTTACAATTCAGTACCCTATCCTAAAGCTTGCTGTTAGGAGGGAATCTGCAGCTTGCAGTGAAAGCGATTCCAGAGGGGAGTCTAATGAGGGCAAGCATTTGATGGTAGCAGCTTCCCTGCGGGAGATACTGTCTTAGCCAAAATCGCGTTATTAGGCGAAAGTAAGTTACGATTCAGTACCCTATCCTAAAGCTTGCTGTTAGGAGGGAATCTGCAGCTTGCAGTGAAAGCGCTTCCAGAGGGGAGTCTAATGAGGGCAAACATTTGATGGTAGCATCTTCCCTGCGGGAGATATTCTATTTGCCAAATTCTCCTTATTAGCCGCAGTTAAGTTACAATTCAGTACCCTATCCTAAAGCTTGCTGTTAGGAGGGAATCTGCAGCTTGCAGTGAAAGCGCTTCCAGAGGGGAGTCTAATGAGGGCAAACATTTGATGGTAGCAGCTTCCCTGCCGGAGATACTCTCTTTGCCAAAATCGCATTATTAGGCGAAAGTAAGTTACAATTCAGTACCCTATCCTAAAGCTTGCTGTTAGGAGGGAATCTGCAGCTTGCAGTGAAAGCGCTTCCAGAGGGGAGTCTAATGAGGGCAAACATTTGATGGTAGCAGCTTCCCTGCGGGAGATACTCTCTTTGCCAAAATCGCATTATTAGGCGAAAGTAAGTTACAATTGAGGACCCTATCCTAAAGCTTGCAGTTAGGAGGGAATCTGCAGCTTGCAGTGAAAGCGCTTCCAGAGGGGAGTCTAATGAGGGCAAACATTTGATGGTAACAACTTCCCTGCGGGAGATATTCTCTTTGCCAAATTCTCCTTATTAGCCGCAGTTAAGTTACAATTCTGTACCCTATCCTAAAGCTTGCTGTTAGGAGGGAATCTGCAGGTTGCAGTGAAAGCGCTTCCAGAGGGGAGTCTAATGAGGGCAAAGATTTGATGGTAGCAGCTTCCCTGCGGGAGATACTCTCTTTGCCAAAATCGCATTATTAGGCGAAAGTAAGTTACAATTCAGTACCCTATCCTAAAGCTTGCTGTTAGGAGGGAATCTGCAGCTTGAAGTGAAAGCGCTTCCAGAGGGGAGTCTAATGAGGGCAAACATTTGATGGTAACAGCTTCCCTGCGGGAGATATTCTCTTTGCCAAAATCGCCTTATTAGCCGCAGTTAAGATACAATTCAGTACCCTATCCTAAAGCTTGCTGTTAGGAGGGAATCTGCAGCTTGCAGTGAAAGCGCTTCCAGAGGGGAGTCTAATGAGGGCAAGCATTTGATGGTAGCAGCTTCCCTGCGGGAGATACTCTCTTTGCCAAAATCGCATTATTAGGCGAAAGTAAGTTACGATTCAGTACCCTATCCTAAAGCTTGCTGTTAGGAGGGAATCTGCAGCTTGCAGTGAAAGCGCTTCCAGAGGGGAGTCTAATGAGGGCAAACATTTGATGGTAGCAGCTTCCCTGCGGGAGATACTCTCTTTGCCAAAATCGCATTATTAGGCGAAAGTAAGTTACAATTCAGGACCCTATCCTAAAGCTTGCTGTTACGAGGGAATCTGCAGCTTGCAGTGAAAGCGCTTCCAGAGGGGAGTCTAATGAGGGAAAAGATTTGATGGTAGCAGCTTCCCTGCGGGAGATACTCTCTTTGCCAAAATCGCATTATTAGGCGAAAGTAAGTTACAATTCAGGACCCTATCCTAAAGCGTGCAGTTAGGAGGGAATCTGCAGCTTGCAGTGAAAGCGCTTCCACAGGGTAGTCTAATGAGGGCAAACATTTGATGGTAGCAGCTTCCCTGCGGGAGAAAGTCTCTTTGCTAAAATCGCATTATTAGGCGAAAGTAAGTTACAATTCAGGACCCTATCCTAAAGCTTGCAGTTAGGAGGGAATCTGCAGCTTGCAGTGAAAGCGCTTCCACAGGGTAGTCTAATGAGGGCAAACATTTGATGGTAGCAGCTTCCCTGCGGCAGATAGTCTCTTTTCCAAAATCGCATTATTAGGCGAAAGTAAGTTACAATTCAGTACCCTATCCTAAAGCTTGCTGTTAGGAGGGAATCTGCAGCTTGAAGTGAATGCGCTTCCAGAGGGTAGTCTAACGAGGGCAAACATTTGATGGTAGCAGCTTCCCTGCGGGAGATACTCTCTTAGCCAAAATCGCATTATTAGGCGAAAGTAAGTTACGATTCAGTACCCTATCCTAAAGCTTGCTGTTAGGAGGGAATCTGCAGCTTGAAGTGAATGCGCTTCCAGAGGGTAGTCTAACGAGGGCAAACATTTGATGGTAGCAGCTTCCCCGCGGGAGATACTCTCTTAGCCAAAATCGCATTATTAGGCGAAAGTAAGTTACGATTCAGTACCCTATCCTAAAGCTTGCTGTTAGGAGGGAATCTGCAGCTTGCAGTGAAAGCGCTTCCAGAGGGGAGTCTAATGAGGGCAAACATTTGATGGTAGCATCTTCCCTGGGGGAGATATTCTATTTGCCAAATTCTCCTTATTAGCCGCAGTTAAGTTACAATTCAGTACCCTATCCTAAAGCTTGCTGTTAGGAGGGAATCTGCAGCTTGCAGTGAAAGTGCTTCCAGAGGGGAGTCTAATGAGGGCAAACATTTGATGGTAGCATCTTCCCTGCCGGAGATATTCTCTTTGCCAAATTCTCCTTATTAGCCGCAGTTAAGTTACAATTCAGTACCCTATCCTAAAGCTTGCTGTTAGGAGGGAATCTGCAGCTTGCAGTGAAAGCGCTTCCAGAGGGGAGTCTAATGAGGGCAAACATTTGATGGTAGCAGCTTCCCTGCGGGAGATACTCTCTTTGCCAAAATCGCATTAATAGGCGAAAGTAAGATACAATTCAGTACCCTATCCTAAAGCTTGCTGTTAGGAGGGAATCTGCAGCTTGCAGTGAAAGCGCTTCCAGAGGGGAGTCTAATGAGGGCAAAGATTTGATGGTAGCAGCTTCCCTGCGGGAGATAGTCTCTTTGCCAAAATCGCATTATTAGACGAAAGTAAGATTCAATTCAGTACCCTATCCTAAAGCTTGCAGTTAGGAGGGAATCTGCAGCTTGCAGTGAAAGCGCTTCCACAGGGTAGTCTAATGAGGGCAAACATTTGATGGTAGCAGCTTCCCTGCGGGAGATACTCTCTTTGCCAAAATCGCATTATTAGGCGAAAGTAAGTTACAATTCAGTACCCTATCCTAAAGCTTGCTGTTAGGAGGGAATCTGCAGCTTGAAGTGAATGCGCTTCCAGAGGGGACTCTAATGAGGGCAAATATTTGATGGTAGCATCTTCCCTGCGGGAGATATTCTCTTTGCCATAATCGCCTTATTAGTCGCATTTAAGTTACAATTCAGTACCCTATCCTAAAGCTTGCTGTTAGGAGGGAATCTGCAGCTTGCAGTGAAAGCGCTTCCAGAGGGGAGTCTAATGAGGGCAAACATTTGATGGTAGCAGCTTCCCTGCGGGAGATACTCTCTTTGCCAAAATCGCATTATTAGGCGAAAGTAAGTTACAATTCAGTACCCTATCCTAAAGCTTGCTGTTAGGAGGGAATCTGCAGCTTGCAGTGAAAGCGCTTCCAGAGGGGAGTCTAATGAGGGCAAACATTTGATGGTAGCAGCTTCCCTGCGGGAGATACTCTCTTTGCCAAAATCGCATTATTAGGCGAAAGTAAGTTACAATTCAGGACCCTATCCTAAAGCTTGCTGTTAGGAGGGAATCTGCAGCTTGCAGTGAAAGCGCTTCCACAGGGTAGTCTAATGAGGGCAAACATTTGATGGTAGCAGCTTCCCTGCGGGAGATACTCTCTTTGCCAAAATCGCATTATTAGGCGAAAGTAAGTTACAATTCAGTACCCTATCCTAAAGCTTGCTGTTAGGAGGGAATCTGCAGCTTGAAGTGAATGCGCTTCCAGAGGGTAGTCTAACGAGGGCAAACATTTGATGGTAACAGCTTCCCTGCGGGAGATACTCTCTTTGCCAAAATCGCATTATTAGGCGAAAGTAAGTTACAATTCAGTACCCTATCCTAAAGCTTGCTGTTAGGAGGGAATCTGAAGCTTGCAGTGAAAGCGCTTCCAGAGGGGAGTCTAATGAGGGCAAACATTTGATGGTAGCAGCTTCCCTGCGGGAGATACTCTCTTTTCCAAAATCGCATTATTAGACGAAAGTAAGTTACAATTCAGTACCCTATCCTAAAGCTTGCTGTTAGGAGGGACTCTGCAGCTTGCAGTAAAAGTGCTTCCAGAGGGGAGTCTAATGAGGGCAAACATTTGATGGTAGCAGCTTCCCTGCGGGAGATAGTCTCTTTTCCAAAATCGCATTATTAGGCGAAAGTAAGTTACAATTCAGTACCCTATCCTAAAGCTTGCTGTTAGGAGGGAATCTGCAGCTTGAAGTGAATGCGCTTCCAGAGGGTAGTCTAACGAGGGCAAACATATGATGGTAACAGCTTCCCTGCGGGAGATACTCTCTTTGCCAAAATCGCCTTATTAGGCGAAAGTAAGTTACAATTCAGTACTCTATCCTAAAGCTTGCTGTTAGGAGGGAATCTGCAGCTTGCAGTGAAAGCGCTTCCAGAGGGGACTCTAATGAGGGAAAACATTTGGTGGCAGCAGCTTCCCTGCGAGTTATAGTCTCTTTGCCAAAATCGCATTATTAGGCGAAAGTAAGTTACAATTCAGTACCCTATCCTAAAGCTTGCTGTTAGGAGGGAATCTGCAGCTTGCAGTGAAAGCGCTTCCAGAGGGGAGTCTAACGAGGGCAAACATTTGATGGTAGCAGCTTCCCTGTGGGAGATACTCTCTTTGCCAAAATCGCATTATTAGGCGAAAGTAGGTTACAATTCAGTACCCTATCCTAAAGCTTGCTGTTAGGAGGGAATCTGCAGCTTGCAGTGAAAGCGCTTCCAGAGGGGAGTCTAATGAGGGCAAACATTTTATGGTAGCAGCTTCCCTGCGGGAGATACTCTCTTTGCCAAAATCGCATTATTAGGCGAAAGTAAGTTACAATTCAGGACCCTATCCTAAAGCTTGCTGTTACGAGGGAATCTGCAGCTTGCAGTGAAAGCGCTTCCAGAGGGGAGTCTAATGAGGGAAAAGATTTGATTGTAGCAGCTTCCCTGCGGGAGATACTCTCTTTGCCAAAATCGCATTATTAGGCGAAAGTAAGTTACAATTCAGGACCCTATCCTAAAGCGTGCAGTTAGGAGGGAATCTGCAGCTTGCAGTGAAAGCGCTTCCACAGGGTAGTCTAATGAGGGCAAACATTTGATGGTAGCAGCTTCCCTGCGGGAGATAGTCTCTTTTCCAAAATCGCATTATTAGGCGAAAGTAAGTTACAATTCAGGACCCTATCCTAAAGCTTGCAGTTAGGAGGGAATCTGCAGCTTGCAGTGAAAGCGCTTCCAGAGGGGAGTCTAATGAGGGCAAACATTTGATGGTAGCATCTTCCCTGGGGGAGATATTCTATTTGCCAAATTCTCCTTATTAGCCGCAGTTAAGTTACAATTCAGTACCCTATCCTAAAGCTTGCTGTTAGGAGGGAATCTGCAGCTTGCAGTGAAAGTGCTTCCAGAGGGGAGTCTAATGAGGGCAAACATTTGATGGTAGCATCTTCCCTGCCGGAGATATTCTCTTTGCCAAATTCTCCTTATTAGCCGCAGTTAAGTTACAATTCAGTACCCTATCCTAAAGCTTGCTGTTAGGAGGGAATCTGCAGCTTGCAGTGAAAGCGCTTCCAGAGGGGAGTCTAATGAGGGCAAACATTTGATGGTAGCAGCTTCCCTGCGGGAGATACTCTCTTTGCCAAAATCGCATTAATAGGCGAAAGTAAGATACAATTCAGTACCCTATCCTAAAGCTTGCTGTTAGGAGGGAATCTGCAGCTTGCAGTGAAAGCGCTTCCAGAGGGGAGTCTAATGAGGGCAAAGATTTGATGGTAGCAGCTTCCCTGCGGGAGATAGTCTCTTTGCCAAAATCGCATTATTAGGCGAAAGTAAGATTCAATTCAGTACCCTATCCTAAAGCTTGCAGTTAGGAGGGAATCTGCAGCTTGCAGTGAAAGCGCTTCCAGAGGGGAGTCTAATGAGGGCAAACATTTGATGGTAGCAGCTTCCCTGCGGGAGATACTCTCTTTGCCAAAATCGCATTATTAGGCGAAAGTAAGTTACAATTCAGTACCCTATCCTAAAGCTTGCTGTTAGGAGGGAATCTGCAGCTTGAAGTGAATGCGCTTCCAGAGGGGACTCTAATGAGGGCAAATATTTGATGGTAGCATCTTCCCTGCGGGAGATATTCTCTTTGCCATAATCGCCTTATTAGTCGCATTTAAGTTACAATTCAGTACCCTATCCTAAAGCTTGCTGTTAGGAGGGAATCTGCAGCTTGCAGTGAAAGCGCTTCCAGAGGGGAGTCTAATGAGGGCAAACATTTGATGGTAGCAGCTTCCCTGCGGGAGATACTCTCTTTGCCAAAATCGCATTATTAGGCGAAAGTAAGTTACAATTCAGTACCCTATCCTAAAGCTTGCTGTTAGGAGGGAATCTGCAGCTTGCAGTGAAAGCGCTTCCAGAGGGGAGTCTAATGAGGGCAAACATTTGATGGTAGCAGCTTCCCTGCGGGAGATACTCTCTTTGCCAAAATCGCATTATTAGGCGAAAGTAAGTTACAATTCAGGACCCTATCCTAAAGCTTGCTGTTAGGAGGGAATCTGCAGCTTGCAGTGAAAGCGCTTCCACAGGGTAGTCTAATGAGGGCAAACATTTGATGGTAGCAGCTTCCCTGCGGGAGATACTCTCTTTGCCAAAATCGCATTATTAGGCGAAAGTAAGTTACAATTCAGTACCCTATCCTAAAGCTTGCTGTTAGGAGGGAATCTGCAGCTTGAAGTGAATGCGCTTCCAGAGGGTAGTCTAACGAGGGCAAACATTTGATGGTAACAGCTTCCCTGCGGGAGATACTCTCTTTGCCAAAATCGCATTATTAGGCGAAAGTAAGTTACAATTCAGTACCCTATCCTAAAGCTTGCTGTTAGGAGGGAATCTGAAGCTTGCAGTGAAAGCGCTTCCAGAGGGGAGTCTAATGAGGGCAAACATTTGATGGTAGCAGCTTCCCTGCGGGAGATAGTCTCTTTTCCAAAATCGCATTATTAGGCGAAAGTAAGTTACAATTCAGTACCCTATCCTAAAGCTTGCTGTTAGGAGGGAATCTGCAGCTTGAAGTGAATGCGCTTCCAGAGGGTAGTCTAACGAGGGCAAACATATGATGGTAACAGCTTCCCTGCGGGAGATACTCTCTTTGCCAAAATCGCCTTATTAGGCGAAAGTAAGTTACAATTCAGTACTCTATCCTAAAGCTTGCTGTTAGGAGGGAATCTGCAGCTTGCAGTGAAAGCGCTTCCAGAGGGGACTCTAATGAGGGAAAACATTTGGTGGCAGCAGCTTCCCTGCGAGTTATAGTCTCTTTGCCAAAATCGCATTATTAGGCGAAAGTAAGTTACAATTCAGTACCCTATCCTAAAGCTTGCTGTTAGGAGGGAATCTGCAGCTTGCAGTGAAAGCGCTTCCAGAGGGGAGTCTAACGAGGGCAAACATTTGATGGTAGCAGCTTCCCTGTGGGAGATACTCTCTTTGCCAAAATCGCATTATTAGGCGAAAGTAAGTTACAATTCAGTACCCTATCCTAAAGCTTGCTGTTAGGAGGGAATCTGCAGCTTGCAGTGAAAGCGCTTCCAGAGGGGAGTCTAATGAGGGCAAACATTTTATGGTAGCAGCTTCCCTGCGGGAGATACTCTCTTTGCCAAAATCGCATTATTAGGCGAAAGTAAGTTACAATTCAGGACCCTATCCTAAAGCTTGCTGTTACGAGGGAATCTGCAGCTTGCAGTGAAAGCGCTTCCAGAGGGGAGTCTAATGAGGGAAAAGATTTGATGGTAGCAGCTTCCCTGCGGGAGATACTCTCTTTGCCAAAATCGCATTATTAGGCGAAAGTAAGTTACAATTCAGGACCCTATCCTAAAGCGTGCAGTTAGGAGGGAATCTGCAGCTTGCAGTGAAAGCGCTTCCACAGGGTAGTCTAATGAGGGCAAACATTTGATGGTAGCAGCTTCCCTGCGGGAGATAGTCTCTTTTCCAAAATCGCATTATTAGGCGAAAGTAAGTTACAATTCAGGACCCTATCCTAAAGCTTGCAGTTAGGAGGGAATCTGCAGCTTGCAGTGAAAGCGCTTCCACAGGGTAGTCTAATGAGGGCAAACATTTGATGGTAGCAGCTGCCCTGCGGCAGATAGTCTCTTTTCCAAAATCGCATTATTAGGCGAAAGTAAGTTACAATTCAGTACCCTATCCTAAAGCTTGCTGTTAGGAGGGAATCTGCAGCTTGAAGTGAATGCGCTTCCAGAGGGTAGTCTAACGAGGGCAAACATTTGATGGTAGCAGCTTCCCTGCGGGAGATACTCTCTTAGCCAAAATCGCATTATTAGGCGAAAGTAAGTTACGATTCAGTACCCTATCCTAAAGCTTGCTGTTAGGAGGGAATCTGCAGCTTGAAGTGAATGCGCTTCCAGAGGGTAGTCTAACGAGGGCAAACATTTGATGGTAGCAGCTTCCCCGCGGGAGATACTCTCTTAGCCAAAATCGCATTATTAGGCGAAAGTAAGTTACGATTCAGTACCCTATCCTAAAGCTTGCTGTTAGGAGGGAATCTGCAGCTTGCAGTGAAAGCGCTTCCAGAGGGGAGTCTAATGAGGGCAAACATTTGATGGTAGCATCTTCCCTGGGGGAGATATTCTATTTGCCAAATTCTCCTTATTAGCCGCAGTTAAGTTACAATTCAGTACCCTATCCTAAAGCTTGCTGTTAGGAGGGAATCTGCAGCTTGCAGTGAAAGTGCTTCCAGAGGGGAGTCTAATGAGGGCAAACATTTGATGGTAGCATCTTCCCTGCCGGAGATATTCTCTTTGCCAAATTCTCCTTATTAGCCGCAGTTAAGTTACAATTCAGTACCCTATCCTAAAGCTTGCTGTTAGGAGGGAATCTGCAGCTTGCAGTGAAAGCGCTTCCAGAGGGGAGTCTAATGAGGGCAAACATTTGATGGTAGCAGCTTCCCTGCGGGAGATACTCTCTTTGCCAAAATCGCATTAATAGGCGAAAGTAAGATACAATTCAGTACCCTATCCTAAAGCTTGCTGTTAGGAGGGAATCTGCAGCTTGCAGTGAAAGCGCTTCCAGAGGGGAGTCTAATGAGGGCAAAGATTTGATGGTAGCAGCTTCCCTGCGGGAGATAGTCTCTTTGCCAAAATCGCATTATTAGGCGAAAGTAAGATTCAATTCAGTACCCTATCCTAAAGCTTGCAGTTAGGAGGGAATCTGCAGCTTGCAGTGAAAGCGCTTCCACAGGGTAGTCTAATGAGGGCAAACATTTGATGGTAGCAGCTTCCCTGCGGGAGATACTCTCTTTGCCAAAATCGCATTATTAGGCGAAAGTAAGTTACAATTCAGTACCCTATCCTAAAGCTTGCTGTTAGGAGGGAATCTGCAGCTTGAAGTGAATGCGCTTCCAGAGGGGACTCTAATGAGGGCAAATATTTGATGGTAGCATCTTCCCTGCGGGAGATATTCTCTTTGCCATAATCGCCTTATTAGTCGCATTTAAGTTACAATTCAGTACCCTATCCTAAAGCTTGCTGTTAGGAGGGAATCTGCAGCTTGCAGTGAAAGCGCTTCCAGAGGGGAGTCTAATGAGGGCAAACATTTGATGGTAGCAGCTTCCCTGCGGGAGATACTCTCTTTGCCAAAATCGCATTATTAGGCGAAAGTAAGTTACAATTCAGTACCCTATCCTAAAGCTTGCTGTTAGGAGGGAATCTGCAGCTTGCAGTGAAAGCGCTTCCAGAGGGGAGTCTAATGAGGGCAAACATTTGATGGTAGCAGCTTCCCTGCGGGAGATACTCTCTTTGCCAAAATCGCATTATTAGGCGAAAGTAAGTTACAATTCAGGACCCTATCCTAAAGCTTGCTGTTAGGAGGGAATCTGCAGCTTGCAGTGAAAGCGCTTCCACAGGGTAGTCTAATGAGGGCAAACATTTGATGGTAGCAGCTTCCCTGCGGGAGATACTCTCTTTGCCAAAATCGCATTATTAGGCGAAAGTAAGTTACAATTCAGTACCCTATCCTAAAGCTTGCTGTTAGGAGGGAATCTGCAGCTTGAAGTGAATGCGCTTCCAGAGGGTAGTCTAACGAGGGCAAACATTTGATGGTAACAGCTTCCCTGCGGGAGATACTCTCTTTGCCAAAATCGCATTATTAGGCGAAAGTAAGTTACAATTCAGTACCCTATCCTAAAGCTTGCTGTTAGGAGGGAATCTGAAGCTTGCAGTGAAAGCGCTTCCAGAGGGGAGTCTAATGAGGGCAAACATTTGATGGTAGCAGCTTCCCTGCGGGAGATACTCTCTTTGCCAAAATCGCATTATTAGACGAAAGTAAGTTACAATTCAGTACCCTATCCTAAAGCTTGCTGTTAGGAGGGACTCTGCAGCTTGCAGTAAAAGTGCTTCCAGAGGGGAGTCTAATGAGGGCAAACATTTGATGGTAGCAGCTTCCCTGCGGGAGATAGTCTCTTTTCCAAAATCGCATTATTAGGCGAAAGTAAGTTACAATTCAGTACCCTATCCTAAAGCTTGCTGTTAGGAGGGAATCTGCAGCTTGAAGTGAATGCGCTTCCAGAGGGTAGTCTAACGAGGGC
This sequence comes from Phaenicophaeus curvirostris, assembly GCF_032191515.1. Taxonomy (NCBI): domain Eukaryota; kingdom Metazoa; phylum Chordata; class Aves; order Cuculiformes; family Cuculidae; genus Phaenicophaeus; species Phaenicophaeus curvirostris. Next base: position 211,057 of record NW_027206820.1, read on the forward strand.
AAACATATGATGGTAACAGCTTCCCTGCGGGAGATACTCTCTTTGCCAAAATCGCCTTATTAGGCGAAAGTAAGTTACAATTCAGTACTCTATCCTAAAGCTTGCTGTTAGGAGGGAATCTGCAGCTTGCAGTGAAAGCGCTTCCAGAGGGGACTCTAATGAGGGAAAACATTTGGTGGCAGCAGCTTCCCTGCGAGTTATAGTCTCTTTGCCAAAATCGCATTATTAGGCGAAAGTAAGTTACAATTCAGTACCCTATCCTAAAGCTTGCTGTTAGGAGGGAATCTGCAGCTTGCAGTGAAAGCGCTTCCAGAGGGGAGTCTAACGAGGGCAAACATTTGATGGTAGCAGCTTCCCTGTGGGAGATACTCTCTTTGCCAAAATCGCATTATTAGGCGAAAGTAGGTTACAATTCAGTACCCTATCCTAAAGCTTGCTGTTAGGAGGGAATCTGCAGCTTGCAGTGAAAGCGCTTCCAGAGGGGAGTCTAATGAGGGCAAACATTTTATGGTAGCAGCTTCCCTGCGGGAGATATTCTCTTTGCCAAAATCGCCTTATTAGCTGCAATTAAGTTACAATTCAGTACCCTATCCTAAAGCTTGCTGTTACGAGGGAATCTGCAGCTTGCAGTGAAAGCGCTTCCAGAGGGGAGTCTAATGAGGGCAAACATTTGATGGTAGCAGCTTCCCTGCGGGAGATACTCTCTTTGCCAAAATCGCATTACTAGGCGAAAGTAAGATACAATTCAGTACCCTATCCTAATGCTTGCTGTTAGGAGGGAATCTACAGCTTGCAGTGAAAGCGCTTCCAGAGGGGAGTCTAATGAGGACAAACGTTTTATGGTAGCAGCTTCCCTGCGGGAGATACTCTCTTTGCCAAAATCGCCTTATTAGCCGCAGTTAAGTTACAATTCAGTACCCTATCCTAAAGCTTGCTGTTAGGAGGGAATCTGCAGCTTGCAGTGAAAGCGCTTCCAGAGGGGAGTCTAATGAGGGCAAAGATTTGATGGTAGCAGCTTCCCTGCGGGAGATACTCTCTTTGCCAAAATCGCATTATTAGGCGAAAGTAAGTTACAATTCAGTACCCTATCCTAAAGCTTGCTGTTAGGAGGGAATCTGCAGCTTGCAGTGAAAGCGCTTCCAGAGGGGAGTCTAATGAGGGCAAACATTTGATGGCAGCAGCTTCCCTGCGAGTTATAGTCTCTTTGCCATAATCGCCTTATGAGCCGCAGTTAAGTTACAATTCAGTACCCTATCCTAAAGCTTGCTGTTAGGAGGGAATCTGCAGCTTGCAGTGAAAGCGCTTCCAGAGGGGAGTCAAATGAGGGCAAACGTTTGATGATAACAGCTTCCCTGCGCGAGACAGTCTCTTTGCCAAAATCGCATTATTAGGTGACAGTAAGTTACAATTCAGTACCCTATCCTAAAGCTTGCTGTTAGGAGGGAATCTGCAGCTTGCAGTGAAAGCGCTTCCAGAGGGGAGTCTAACGAGGGCAAACATTTGATGGTAGCAGCTTCCCTGTGGGAGATACTCTCTTTGCCATAATCTCATTATTAGGCGAAAGTAAGTTACAATTCAGTACCCTATCCTAAAGCTTGCTGTTAGGAGGGAATCTGCAGCTTGCAGTGAAAGCAATTCCAGAGGGGAGTCTAATGAGGGCAAATATTTGATGGTAGCAGCTTCCCTGCGGGAGATATTCTCTTTGCCAAAATCGCATTATTAGGCGAAAGTAAGATACAATTCAGTACCCTATCCTAAAGCTTGCTGTTAGGAGGGAATCTGCAGCTTGCAGTGAAAGCGCTTCCAGAGGGGAGTCTAATGAGGGCAAACATTTGATGGTAGCAGCTTCCCTGCGGGAGATACTCTCTTTGCCAAAATTGCATTATTAGGCGAAAGTAAGTTACAATTCAGGACCCTATCCTAAAGCTTGCTGTTAGGAGGGAATCTGCAGCTTGCAGTGAAAGCGCTTCCAGAGGGTAGTCTAATGAGGGCAAACATTTGATGCTAGCAGCTTCCCTGCGGGAGATACTCTCTTTGCCAAAATCGCATTATTAGGCGAAAGTAAGTTACAATTCAGTACCCTCTCCTAAAGCTTGCAGTTAGGAGGGAATCTGCAGCTTGAAGTGAATGCGCTTCCAGAGGGAAGTCTAACGAGGGCAAACATTTGATGGTAGCAGCTTCCCTGCGGGAGATACTCTCTTTGCCATAATCGCCTTATAAGCCGCGATGAAGTTACAATTCAGTACCCTATCCTAAAGCTTGCTGTTAGGAGGGAATCTGCAGCTTGCAGTGAAAGCGCTTCCAGAGGGGAGTCTAATGAGGGCAAATATTTGATGGTAGCAGCTTCCCTGCGGGAGATACTCTCTTTGCCAAAATCGCCTTATGAGCCGCAGTTAAGTTACAATTCAGTACCCTATCCTAAAGCTTGCTGTTAGGAGGGAATCTGCAGCTTGCAGTGAAAGTGCTTCCAGAGGGGAGTCTAATGAGGGCAAACGTTTGATGGTAACAGCTTCCCTGCGCGAGACAGTCTCTTTGCCAAAATCGCATTATTAGGCGAAAGTAAGTTACAATTCAGTACCCTATCCTAAAGCTTGCTGTTAGGAGGGAATCTGCAGCTTGCAATGAAAGCGCTTCCAGAGGGGAGTCTAATGAGGGCAAACATTTGGTGGCAGCAGCTTCCCTGCGAGTTATAGTCTCTTTGCCAAAATCGCATTATTAGGCGAAAGTAAGTTACAATTCAGTACCCTATCCTAAAGCTTGCTGTTAGGAGGGAATCTGCAGCTTGCAGTGAAAGCGCTTCCAGAGGGGAGTCTAATGAGGGCAAACATTTGATGGTAGCAGCTTCCCTGCGGGAGATACTCTCTTTGCCAAAATCGCATTATTAGGCGAAAGTAAGTTACAATTCAGGACCCTATCCTAAAGCTTGCTGTTAGGAGGGAATCTGCAGCTTGCAGTGAAAGCGCTTCCACAGGGTAGTCTAATGAGGGCAAACATTTGATGGTAGCAGCTTCCCTGCGGGAGATACTCTCTTTGCCAAAATCGCATTATTAGGCGAAAGTAAGTTACAATTCAGTACCCTATCCTAAAGCTTGCTGTTAGGAGGGAATCTGCAGCTTGAAGTGAATGCGCTTCCAGAGGGTAGTCTAACGAGGGCAAACATTTGATGGTAACAGCTTCCCTGCGGGAGATACTCTCTTTGCCAAAATCGCATTATTAGGCGAAAGTAAGTTACAATTCAGTACCCTATCCTAAAGCTTGCTGTTAGGAGGGAATCTGAAGCTTGCAGTGAAAGCGCTTCCAGAGGGGAGTCTAATGAGGGCAAACATTTGATGGTAGCAGCTTCCCTGCGGGAGATAGTCTCTTTTCCAAAATCGCATTATTAGGCGAAAGTAAGTTACAATTCAGTACCCTATCCTAAAGCTTGCTGTTAGGAGGGAATCTGCAGCTTGAAGTGAATGCGCTTCCAGAGGGTAGTCTAACGAGGGCAAACATATGATGGTAACAGCTTCCCTGCGGGAGATACTCTCTTTGCCAAAATCGCCTTATTAGGCGAAAGTAAGTTACAATTCAGTACTCTATCCTAAAGCTTGCTGTTAGGAGGGAATCTGCAGCTTGCAGTGAAAGCGCTTCCAGAGGGGACTCTAATGAGGGAAAACATTTGGTGGCAGCAGCTTCCCTGCGAGTTATAGTCTCTTTGCCAAAATCGCATTATTAGGCGAAAGTAAGTTACAATTCAGTACCCTATCCTAAAGCTTGCTGTTAGGAGGGAATCTGCAGCTTGCAGTGAAAGCGCTTCCAGAGGGGAGTCTAACGAGGGCAAACATTTGATGGTAGCAGCTTCCCTGTGGGAGATACTCTCTTTGCCAAAATCGCATTATTAGGCGAAAGTAAGTTACAATTCAGTACCCTATCCTAAAGCTTGCTGTTAGGAGGGAATCTGCAGCTTGCAGTGAAAGCGCTTCCAGAGGGGAGTCTAATGAGGGCAAACATTTTATGGTAGCAGCTTCCCTGCGGGAGATACTCTCTTTGCCAAAATCGCATTATTAGGCGAAAGTAAGTTACAATTCAGGACCCTATCCTAAAGCTTGCTGTTACGAGGGAATCTGCAGCTTGCAGTGAAAGCGCTTCCAGAGGGGAGTCTAATGAGGGCAAAGATTTGATGGTAGCAGCTTCCCTGCGGGAGATACTCTCTTTGCCAAAATCGCATTATTAGGCGAAAGTAAGTTACAATTCAGGACCCTATCCTAAAGCGTGCAGTTAGGAGGGAATCTGCAGCTTGCAGTGAAAGCGCTTCCACAGGGTAGTCTAATGAGGGCAAACATTTGATGGTAGCAGCTTCCCTGCGGGAGATAGTCTCTTTTCCAAAATCGCATTATTAGGCGAAAGTAAGTTACAATTCAGGACCCTATCCTAAAGCTTGCAGTTAGGAGGGAATCTGCAGCTTGCAGTGAAAGCGCTTCCACAGGGTAGTCTAATGAGGGCAAACATTTGATGGTAGCAGCTTCCCTGCGGCAGATAGTCTCTTTTCCAAAATCGCATTATTAGGCGAAAGTAAGTTACAATTCAGTACCCTATCCTAAAGCTTGCTGTTAGGAGGGAATCTGCAGCTTGAAGTGAATGCGCTTCCAGAGGGTAGTCTAACGAGGGCAAACATTTGATGGTAGCAGCTTCCCTGCGGGAGATACTCTCTTAGCCAAAATCGCATTATTAGGCGAAAGTAAGTTACGATTCAGTACCCTATCCTAAAGCTTGCTGTTAGGAGGGAATCTGCAGCTTGAAGTGAATGCGCTTCCAGAGGGTAGTCTAACGAGGGCAAACATTTGATGGTAGCAGCTTCCCCGCGGGAGATACTCTCTTAGCCAAAATCGCATTATTAGGCGAAAGTAAGTTACGATTCAGTACCCTATCCTAAAGCTTGCTGTTAGGAGGGAATCTGCAGCTTGCAGTGAAAGCGCTTCCAGAGGGGAGTCTAATGAGGGCAAACATTTGATGGTAGCATCTTCCCTGGGGGAGATATTCTATTTGCCAAATTCTCCTTATTAGCCGCAGTTAAGTTACAATTCAGTACCCTATCCTAAAGCTTGCTGTTAGGAGGGAATCTGCAGCTTGCAGTGAAAGTGCTTCCAGAGGGGAGTCTAATGAGGGCAAACATTTGATGGTAGCATCTTCCCTGCCGGAGATATTCTCTTTGCCAAATTCTCCTTATTAGCCGCAGTTAAGTTACAATTCAGTACCCTATCCTAAAGCTTGCTGTTAGGAGGGAATCTGCAGCTTGCAGTGAAAGCGCTTCCAGAGGGGAGTCTAATGAGGGCAAACATTTGATGGTAGCAGCTTCCCTGCGGGAGATACTCTCTTTGCCAAAATCGCATTAATAGGCGAAAGTAAGATACAATTCAGTACCCTATCCTAAAGCTTGCTGTTAGGAGGGAATCTGCAGCTTGCAGTGAAAGCGCTTCCAGAGGGGAGTCTAATGAGGGCAAAGATTTGATGGTAGCAGCTTCCCTGCGGGAGATAGTCTCTTTGCCAAAATCGCATTATTAGGCGAAAGTAAGATTCAATTCAGTACCCTATCCTAAAGCTTGCAGTTAGGAGGGAATCTGCAGCTTGCAGTGAAAGCGCTTCCACAGGGTAGTCTAATGAGGGCAAACATTTGATGGTAGCAGCTTCCCTGCGGGAGATACTCTCTTTGCCAAAATCGCATTATTAGGCGAAAGTAAGTTACAATTCAGTACCCTATCCTAAAGCTTGCTGTTAGGAGGGAATCTGCAGCTTGAAGTGAATGCGCTTCCAGAGGGGACTCTAATGAGGGCAAATATTTGATGGTAGCATCTTCCCTGCGGGAGATATTCTCTTTGCCATAATCGCCTTATTAGTCGCATTTAAGTTACAATTCAGTACCCTATCCTAAAGCTTGCTGTTAGGAGGGAATCTGCAGCTTGCAGTGAAAGCGCTTCCAGAGGGGAGTCTAATGAGGGCAAACATTTGATGGTAGCAGCTTCCCTGCGGGAGATATTCTCATTGCCAAAATCGCCTTATTAGCCGCAGTTAAGTTACAATTCAGTACCCTATCCTAAAGCTTGCTGTTAGGAGGGAATCTGCAGCTTGCAGTGAAAGCGCTTCCAGAGGGGAGTCTAATGAGGGCAAACATTTGATGGTAGCAGCTTCCCTGCGGGAGATACTCTCTTTGCCAAAATCGCATTATTAGGCGAAAGTAAGTTACAATTCAGGACCCTATCCTAAAGCTTGCTGTTAGGAGGGAATCTGCAGCTTGCAGTGAAAGCGCTTCCACAGGGTAGTCTAATGAGGGCAAACATTTGATGGTAGCAGCTTCCCTGCGGGAGATACTCTCTTTGCCAAAATCGCATTATTAGGCGAAAGTAAGTTACAATTCAGTACCCTATCCTAAAGCTTGCTGTTAGGAGGGAATCTGCAGCTTGAAGTGAATGCGCTTCCAGAGGGTAGTCTAACGAGGGCAAACATTTGATGGTAACAGCTTCCCTGCGGGAGATACTCTCTTTGCCAAAATCGCATTATTAGGCGAAAGTAAGTTACAATTCAGTACCCTATCCTAAAGCTTGCTGTTAGGAGGGAATCTGCAGCTTGCAGTGAAAGCGCTTCCAGAGGGGAGTCTAACGAGGGCAAACATTTGATGGTAGCAGCTTCCCTGTGGGAGATACTCTCTTTGCCAAAATCGCATTATTAGGCGAAAGTAGGTTACAATTCAGTACCCTATCCTAAAGCTTGCTGTTAGGAGGGAATCTGCAGCTTGCAGTGAAAGCGCTTCCAGAGGGGAGTCTAATGAGGGCAAACATTTTATGGTAGCAGCTTCCCTGCGGGAGATATTCTCTTTGCCAAAATCGCCTTATTAGCTGCAATTAAGTTACAATTCAGTACCCTATCCTAAAGCTTGCTGTTACGAGGGAATCTGCAGCTTGCAGTGAAAGCGCTTCCAGAGGGGAGTCTAATGAGGGCAAACATTTGATGGTAGCAGCTTCCCTGCGGGAGATACTCTCTTTGCCAAAATCGCATTACTAGGCGAAAGTAAGATACAATTCAGTACCCTATCCTAATGCTTGCTGTTAGGAGGGAATCTACAGCTTGCAGTGAAAGCGCTTCCAGAGGGGAGTCTAATGAGGACAAACGTTTTATGGTAGCAGCTTCCCTGCGGGAGATACTCTCTTTGCCAAAATCGCCTTATTAGCCGCAGTTAAGTTACAATTCAGTACCCTATCCTAAAGCTTGCTGTTAGGAGGGAATCTGCAGCTTGCAGTGAAAGCGCTTCCAGAGGGGAGTCTAATGAGGGCAAAGATTTGATGGTAGCAGCTTCCCTGCGGGAGATACTCTCTTTGCCAAAATCGCATTATTAGGCGAAAGTAAGTTACAATTCAGTACCCTATCCTAAAGCTTGCTGTTAGGAGGGAATCTGCAGCTTGCAGTGAAAGCGCTTCCAGAGGGGAGTCTAATGAGGGCAAACATTTGATGGCAGCAGCTTCCCTGCGAGTTATAGTCTCTTTGCCATAATCGCCTTATGAGCCGCAGTTAAGTTACAATTCAGTACCCTATCCTAAAGCTTGCTGTTAGGAGGGAATCTGCAGCTTGCAGTGAAAGCGCTTCCAGAGGGGAGTCAAATGAGGGCAAACGTTTGATGATAACAGCTTCCCTGCGCGAGACAGTCTCTTTGCCAAAATCGCATTATTAGGTGACAGTAAGTTACAATTCAGTACCCTATCCTAAAGCTTGCTGTTAGGAGGGAATCTGCAGCTTGCAGTGAAAGCGCTTCCAGAGGGGAGTCTAACGAGGGCAAACATTTGATGGTAGCAGCTTCCCTGTGGGAGATACTCTCTTTGCCATAATCTCATTATTAGGCGAAAGTAAGTTACAATTCAGTACCCTATCCTAAAGCTTGCTGTTAGGAGGGAATCTGCAGCTTGCAGTGAAAGCAATTCCAGAGGGGAGTCTAATGAGGGCAAATATTTGATGGTAGCAGCTTCCCTGCGGGAGATATTCTCTTTGCCAAAATCGCATTATTAGGCGAAAGTAAGATACAATTCAGTACCCTATCCTAAAGCTTGCTGTTAGGAGGGAATCTGCAGCTTGCAGTGAAAGCGCTTCCAGAGGGGAGTCTAATGAGGGCAAACATTTGATGGTAGCAGCTTCCCTGCGGGAGATACTCTCTTTGCCAAAATTGCATTATTAGGCGAAAGTAAGTTACAATTCAGGACCCTATCCTAAAGCTTGCTGTTAGGAGGGAATCTGCAGCTTGCAGTGAAAGCGCTTCCAGAGGGTAGTCTAATGAGGGCAAACATTTGATGCTAGCAGCTTCCCTGCGGGAGATACTCTCTTTGCCAAAATCGCATTATTAGGCGAAAGTAAGTTACAATTCAGTACCCTCTCCTAAAGCTTGCAGTTAGGAGGGAATCTGCAGCTTGAAGTGAATGCGCTTCCAGAGGGAAGTCTAACGAGGGCAAACATTTGATGGTAGCAGCTTCCCTGCGGGAGATACTCTCTTTGCCATAATCGCCTTATAAGCCGCGATGAAGTTACAATTCAGTACCCTATCCTAAAGCTTGCTGTTAGGAGGGAATCTGCAGCTTGCAGTGAAAGCGCTTCCAGAGGGGAGTCTAATGAGGGCAAATATTTGATGGTAGCAGCTTCCCTGCGGGAGATACTCTCTTTGCCAAAATCGCCTTATGAGCCGCAGTTAAGTTACAATTCAGTACCCTATCCTAAAGCTTGCTGTTAGGAGGGAATCTGCAGCTTGCAGTGAAAGTGCTTCCAGAGGGGAGTCTAATGAGGGCAAACGTTTGATGGTAACAGCTTCCCTGCGCGAGACAGTCTCTTTGCCAAAATCGCATTATTAGGCGAAAGTAAGTTACAATTCAGTACCCTATCCTAAAGCTTGCTGTTAGGAGGGAATCTGCAGCTTGCAATGAAAGCGCTTCCAGAGGGGAGTCTAATGAGGGCAAACATTTGGTGGCAGCAGCTTCCCTGCGAGTTATAGTCTCTTTGCCAAAATCGCATTATTAGGCGAAAGTAAGTTACAATTCAGTACCCTATCCTAAAGCTTGCTGTTAGGAGGGAATCTGCAGCTTGCAGTGAAAGCGCTTCCAGAGGGGAGTCTAATGAGGGCAAACATTTGATGGTAGCAGCTTCCCTGCGGGAGATACTCTCTTTGCCAAAATCGCATTATTAGGCGAAAGTAAGTTACAATTCAGTACCCTATCCTAAAGCTTGCTGTTAGGAGGGAATCTGCAGCTTGCAGTGAAAGCGCTTCCAGAGGGGAGTCTAATGAGGGCAAACATTTGATGGTAGCAGCTTCCCTGTGGGAGATACTCTCTTTGCTATAATCGCATTATTAGGCGAAAGTAAGTTACAATTCAGTACCCTATCCTAAAGCTTGCTGTTAGGAGGGAATCTGCAGCTTGCAGTGAAAGCGCTTCCAGAGGGGAGTCTAATGAGGGCAAACATTTGATGGTAGCAGCTTCCCTGCGGGAGATACTCTCTTTGCCAAAATCGCATTATTAGGCGAAAGTAAGTTACAATTCAGTACCCTATCCTAAAGCTTGCTGTTAGGAGGGAATCTGCAGCTTGCAGTGAAAGCGCTTCCAGAGGGGAGTCTAATGAGGGCAAACATTTGATGCTAGCAGCTTCCCTGCGGGAGATACTCTCTTTGCCACAATCTCTTTATTAGGCGAAAGTAAGATACAATTCAGTACCCTATCCTAAAGCTTGCTGTTAGGAGGGAATCTGCAGCTTGCAGTGAAAGCGCTTCCAGAGGGGAGTCTAATGAGGGCAAACATTTTATGGTAGCAGCTTCCCTGCGGGAGATACTCTCTTTGCCAAAATCGCCTTATTAGCCGCAGTTAAGTTACAATTCAGTACCCTATCCTAAAGCTTGCTGTTAGGAGGGAATCTGCAGCTTGCAGTGAAAGCGCTTCCAGAGGGGAGTCTAATGAGGGCAAACATTTGATGGTAGCAGCTTCCCTGCGGGAGATACTCTTTTTGCCAAAATCGCCTTATTAGTCGAAAGTAAGTTACAATTCAGTACCCTATCCTAAAGCTTGCTGTTAGGAGGGAATCTGCAGCTTGCAGTGAAAGCGCTTCCAGAGGGGAGTCTAATGAGGGCAAACATTTGATGGTAGCAGCTTCCCTGCGGGAGATATTCTCTTTGCCAAAATCGCATTATTAGGCGAAAGTAAGTTACAATTCAGTACCCTATCCTAAAGCTTGCTGTTAGGAGGGAATCTGCAGCTTGCAGTGAAAGCGCTTCCAGAGGGGAGTCTAATGAGGGCAAACATTTGATGGTAGCAGCTTCCCTGCGGGAGATACTCTCTTTGCCAATATCGCATTATCATCCGCAGTTAAGATACAATTCAGTACTCTATCCTAAAGCTTGCTGTTAGGAGGGAATCTGCAGCTTGCAGTGAAAGCGCTTCCAGAGGGGAGTCTAATGAGGGCAAACATTTGATGGTAGCAGCTTCCCTGCGGGAGATACTCTCTTTGCCAAAATCGCATTATTAGGCGAAAGTAAGATACAATTCAGTACCCTATCCTAAAGCTTGCTGTTAGGAGGGAATCTGCAGCTTGCAGTGAAAGCGCTTCCAGAGGGGAATCTAATGAGGGCAAACATTTGATGGTAGCAGCTTCCCTGCGGGAGATACTCTCTTTGCCAAAATCGCCTTATTAGCCGCAGTTAAGTTACAATTCAGTACCCTATCCTAAAGCTTGCTGTTAGGAGGGAATCTGCAGCTTGCAGTGAAAGCGCTTCCAGAGGGGAGTCTAATGAGGGCAAACATTTGATGGTAGCAGCTTCCCTGCGGGAGATACTCTTTTTGCCAAAATCGCCTTATTAGTCGAAAGTAAGTTACAATTCAGTACCCTATCCTAAAGCTTGCTGTTAGGAGGGAATCTGCAGCTTGCAGTGAAAGCGCTTCCAGAGGGGAGTCTAATGAGGGCAAACATTTGATGGTAGCAGCTTCCCTGCGGGAGATATTCTCTTTGCCAAAATCGCATTATTAGGCGAAAGTAAGTTACAATTCAGTACCCTATCCTAAAGCTTGCTGTTAGGAGGGAATCTGCAGCTTGCAGTGAAAGCGCTTCCAGAGGGGAGTCTAATGAGGGCAAACATTTGATGGTAGCAGCTTCCCTGCGGGAGATACTCTCTTTGCCAAAATCGCATTATTAGGCGAAAGTAAGTTACAATTCAGGACCCTATCCTAAAGCTTGCTGTTAGGAGGGAATCTGCAGCTTGCAGTGAAAGCGCTTCCAGAGGGGAGTCTAATGAGGGCAAAGATTTGATGGTAGCAGCTTCCCTGCGGGAGATACTCTCTTTGCCAAAATCGCATTATTAGGCGAAAGTAAGTTACAATTCAGGACCCTATCCTAAAGCTTGCTGTTAGGAGGGAATCTGCAGCTTGCAGTGAAAGCGCTTCCACAGGGTAGTCGAGGGCAAACATTTGATGGTAGCAGCTTCCCTGCGGGAGATAGTCTCTTTTCCAAAATCGCATTATTAGGCGAAAGTAAGTTACAATTCAGGACCCTATCCTAAAGCTTGCAGTTAGGAGGGAATCTGCAGCTTGCAGTGAAAGCGCTTCCAGAGGGGAGTCTAATGAGGGCAAACATTTGATGGTAGCAGCTTCCCTGCGGGAGATACTCTCTTTGCCAATATCGCATTATTAGGTGAAAGTAATTTACGATTCAGTACCCTATCCTAAAGCTTGCTGTTAGGAGGGAATCTGCAGCTTGCAGTGAAAGCGCTTCCAGAGGGGAGTCTAATGAGGGCAAACATTTGATGGTAGCATCTTCCCTGCGGGAGATATTCTCTTTGCCAAATTCTCCTTATTAGCCGCAGTTAAGTTACAATTCAGTACCCTATCCTAAAGCTTGCTGTTAGGAGGGAATCTGCAGCTTGCAGTGAAAGCGCTTCCAGAGGGGAGTCTAATGAGGGCAAACATTTGATGGTAGCAGCTTCCCTGCGGGAGATACTCTCTTTGCCAAAATCGCATTATTAGGTGAAAGTAAGTTACGATTCTGTACCCTATCCTAAAGCTTGCTGTTAGGAGGGAATCTGCAGCTTGCAGTGAAAGCGCTTCCAGAGGGGAGTCTAATGAGGACAAACATTTGATGGTAGCATCTTCCCTGCGGGAGATATTCTCTTTGCCAAATTCTCCTTATTAGCCGCAGTTAAGTTACAATCCAGTACCCTATCCTAAAGCTTGCTGTTACGAGGGAATCTGCAGCTTGCAGTGAAAGCGCTTCCAGAGGGGAGTCTAATGAGGGCAAACATTTGATGGTAGCAGCTTCCCTGCAGGAGATACTCTCTTTGCCAAAATCGCATTAATAGGCGAAAGTAAGATACAATTCAGTACCCTATCCTAAAGCTTGCTGTTAGGAGGGAATCTGCAGCTTGCAGTGAAAGCGCTTCCAGAGGGGAGTCTAATGAGGGCAAAGATTTGATGGTAGCAGCTTCCCTGCGGGAGATAGTCTCTTTGCCAAAATCGCATTATTAGGCGAAAGTAAGATTCAATTCAGTACCCTATCCTAAAGCTTGCAGTTAGGAGGGAATCTGCAGCTTGCAGTGAAAGCGCTTCCACAGGGTAGTCTAATGAGGGCAAACATTTGATGGTAGCAGCTTCCCTGCGGGAGATACTCTCTTTGCCAAAATCGCATTATTAGGCGAAAGTAAGTTACAATTCAGTACCCTATCCTAAAGCTTGCTGTTAGGAGGGAATCTGCAGCTTGCAGTGAAAGCGCTTCCAGAGGGGAGTCTAATGAGGGCAAACATTTGATGGTAGCAGCTTCCCTGCGGGAGATACTCTCTTTGCCAAAATCGCATTATTAAGCGAAAGTAAGTTACAATTCAGTACCCTATCCTAAAGCTTGCTGTTAGGAGGGAATCTGCAGCTTGCAGTGAAAGCGCTTCCACAGGGTAGTCTAATGAGGGCAAACATTTGATGGTAGCAGCTTCCCTGCGGGAGATACTCTCTTTGCCAAAATCGCATTATTAGGCGAAAGTAAGTTACAATTCAGTACCCTATCCTAAAGCTTGCTGTTAGGAGGGAATCTGCAGCTTGAAGTGAATGCGCTTCCAGAGGGTAGTCTAACGAGGGCAAACATTTGATGGTAACAGCTTCCCTGCGGGAGATACTCTCTTTGCCAAAATCGCATTATTAGGCGAAAGTAAGTTACAATTCAGTACCCTATCCTAAAGCTTGCTGTTAGGAGGGAATCTGAAGCTTGCAGTGAAAGCGCTTCCAGAGGGGAGTCTAATGAGGGCAAACATTTGATGGTAACAGCTTCCCTGCGGGAGATACTCTCTTTGCCAAAATCTCATTATTAGACGAAAGTAAGTTACATTTCAGTACCCTATCCTAAAGCTTGCTGTTAGGAGGAACTCTGCAGCTTTCAGTAAAAGCGCTTCCAGAGGGGAGTCTAATGAGGGCAAACATTTGATGGTAGCAGCTTCCCTGCGGGAGATAGTCTCTTTTCCAAAATCGCATTATTAGGCGAAAGTAAGTTACAATTCAGTACCCTATCCTAAAGCTTGCTGTTAGGAGGGAATCTGCAGCTTGCAGTGAAAGCGCTTCCAGAGGGGAGTCTAACGAGGGCAAACATTTGATGGTAGCAGCTTCCCTGTGGGAGATACTCTCTTTGCCAAAGTCGCATTATTAGGCGAAAGTAGGTTACAATTCAGTACACTATCCTAAAGCTTGCTGTTAGGAGGGAATCTGCAGCTTGCAGTGAAAGCGCTTCCAGAGGGGAGTCTAATGAGGGCAAGCATTTGATGGTAGCAGCTTCCCTGCGGGAGATATTCTCTTTGCCAAAATCGCCTTATTAGCCGCAGTTAAGTTACAATTTAGTACACTGTCGTACAGCTTGCTGTTAGGAGGGAATCTGCAGCTTGCAGTGAAAGCACTTCCAGAGGGGAGTCTAATGAGGGCAAACATTTGATGTTAGCAGCTTCCCTGCGGGTGATACTCTCTTTGCCAAAATCGCATTATTAGGCGAAAGTAAGTTTCAATTCAGGACCCTATCCTAAAGCTTGCAGTTAGGAGGGAATCTGCAGCTTGCAGTGAAAGCGCTTCCAGAGGGGAGTCTAATGAGGGCAAACATTTGATGGTAGCAGCTTCCCTGCGGGAGATACTCTCTTTGCCAGAATCGCCTTATTAGCCGCAGTTAAGTTACAATTCAGTACCCTATCCTAAAGCTTGCTGTTAGGAGGGAATCTGCAGCTTGCAGTGAAAGCGATTCCAGAGGGGAGTCTAATGAGGGCAAAGATTTGATGGTAGCAGCTTCCCTGCGGGAGATACTCTCTTTGCCAAAATCGCATTATTAGGCGAAAGTAAGTTACAATTCAGTACCCTATCCTAAAGCTTGCTGTTAGGAGGGAATCTGCAGCTTGCAGTGAAAGCGCTTCCAGAGGGGAGTCTAATGAGGGCAAACATTTGATGGTAGCAGCTTCCCTGCGGGAGATACTCTCTTTGCCAATATCGCATTATTAGGCGAAAGTAAGTTACAATTCAGTACCCTATCCTAAAGCTTGCTGTTAGGAGGGAATCTGCAGCTTGCAGTGAAAGCGCTTCCAGAGGGGAGTCTAATGAGGGCAAACATTTGATGGTAGCAGCTTCCCTGCGGGAGATACTCTCTTTGCCAAAATCGCATTATTAGGCGAAAGTAAGTTACAATTCAGGACCCTATCCTAAAGCTTGCTGTTAGGAGGGAATCTGCAGCTTGCAGTGAAAGCGCTTCCAGAGGGGAGTCTAATGAGGGCAAAGATTTGATGGTAGCAGCTTCCCTGCGGGAGATACTCTCTTTGCCAAAATCGCATTATTAGGCGAAAGTAAGTTACAATTCAGGACCCTATCCTAAAGCTTGCAGTTAGGAGGGAATCTGCAGCTTGCAGTGAAAGCGCTTCCACAGGGTAGTCTAATGAGGGCAAACATTTGATGGTAGCAGCTTCCCTGCGGGAGATAGTCTCTTTTCCAAAATCGCATTATAAGGCGAAAGTAAGTTACAATTCAGTACCCTATCCTAAAGCTTGCAGTTAGGAGGGAATCTGCAGCTTGCAGTGAAAGCGCTTCCAGAGGGGAGTCTAATGAGGGCAAACATTTGATGGTAGCAGCTTCCCTGCGGGAGATACTCTCTTTGCCAATATCGCATTATTAGGTGAAAGTAATTTACGATTCAGTACCCTATCCTAAAGCTTGCTGTTAGGAGGGAATCTGCAGCTTGCAGTGAAAGCGCTTCCAGAGGGGAGTCTAATGAGGGCAAACATTTGATGGTAGCATCTTCCCTGCGGGAGATATTCTCTTTGCCAAATTCTCCTTATTAGCCGCAGTTAAGTTACAATTCAGTACCCTATCCTAAAGCTTGCTGTTAGGAGGGAATCTGCAGCTTGCAGTGAAAGCGCTTCCAGAGGGGAGTCTAATGAGGGCAAACATTTGATGGTAGCAGCTTCCCTGCGGGAGATACTCTCTTTGCCAAAATCGCATTATTAGGCGAAAGTAAGTTACGATTCAGTACCCTATCCTAAAGCTTGCTGTTAGGAGGGAATCTGCAGCTTGCAGTGAAAGCGCTTCCAGAGGGGAGTCTAATGAGGACAAACATTTGATGGTAGCATCTTCCCTGCGGGAGATATTCTCTTTGCCAAATTCTCCTTATTAGCCGCAGTTAAGTTACAATTCAGTACCCTATCCTAAAGCTTGCTGTTACGAGGGAATCTGCAGCTTGCAGTGAAAGCGCTTCCAGAGGGGAGTCTAATGAGGGCAAACATTTGATGGTAGCAGCTTCCCTGCAGGAGATACTCTCTTTGCCAAAATCGCATTAATAGGCGAAAGTAAGATACAATTCAGTACCCTATCCTAAAGCTTGCTGTTAGGAGGGAATCTGCAGCTTGCAGTGAAAGCGCTTCCAGAGGGGAGTCTAATGAGGGCAAAGATTTGATGGTAGCAGCTTCCCTGCGGGAGATAGTCTCTTTGCCAAAATCGCATTATTAGGCGAAAGTAAGATTCAATTCAGTACCCTATCCTAAAGCTTGCAGTTAGGAGGGAATCTGCAGCTTGCAGTGAAAGCGCTTCCAGAGGGGAGTCTAATGAGGGCAAACATTTGATGGTAGCAGCTTCCCTGCGGGAGATACTCTCTTTGCCAAAATCGCATTATTAGGCGAAAGTAAGTTACAATTCAGTACCCTATCCTAAAGCTTGCTGTTAGGAGGGAATCTGCAGCTTGCAGTGAAAGCGCTTCCAGAGGGGAGTCTAATGAGGGCAAACATTTGATGGTAGCAGCTTCCCTGTGGAGATACTCTCTTTGCTATAATCGCATTATTAGGCGAAAGTAAGTTACAATTCAGTACCCTATCCTAAAGCTTGCTGTTAGGAGGGAATCTGCAGCTTGCAGTGAAAGCGCTTCCAGAGGGGAGTCTAATGAGGGCAAACATTTGATGGTAGCAGCTTCCCTGCGGGAGATACTCTCTTTGCCAAAATCGCATTATTAGGCGAAAGTAAGTTACAATTCAGTACCCTATCCTAAAGCTTGCTGTTAGGAGGGAATCTGCAGCTTGCAGTGAAAGCGCTTCCAGAGGGGAGTCTAATGAGGGCAAACATTTGATGCTAGCAGCTTCCCTGCGGGAGATACTCTCTTTGCCACAATCTCTTTATTAGGCGAAAGTAAGATACAATTCAGTACCCTATCCTAAAGCTTGCTGTTAGGAGGGAATCTGCAGCTTGCAGTGAAAGCGCTTCCAGAGGGGAGTCTAATGAGGGCAAACATTTTATGGTAGCAGCTTCCCTGCGGGAGATACTCTCTTTGCCAAAATCGCCTTATTAGCCGCAGTTAAGTTACAATTCAGTACCCTATCCTAAAGCTTGCTGTTAGGAGGGAATCTGCAGCTTGCAGTGAAAGCGCTTCCAGAGGGGAGTCTAATGAGGGCAAACATTTGATGGTAGCAGCTTCCCTGCGGGAGATACTCTTTTTGCCAAAATCGCCTTATTAGTCGAAAGTAAGTTACAATTCAGTACCCTATCCTAAAGCTTGCTGTTAGGAGGGAATCTGCAGCTTGCAGTGAAAGCGCTTCCAGAGGGGAGTCTAATGAGGGCAAACATTTGATGGTAGCAGCTTCCCTGCGGGAGATATTCTCTTTGCCAAAATCGCATTATTAGGCGAAAGTAAGTTACAATTCAGTACCCTATCCTAAAGCTTGCTGTTAGGAGGGAATCTGCAGCTTGCAGTGAAAGCGCTTCCAGAGGGGAGTCTAATGAGGGCAAACATTTGATGGTAGCAGCTTCCCTGCGGGAGATACTCTCTTTGCCAATATCGCATTATCATCCGCAGTTAAGATACAATTCAGTACTCTATCCTAAAGCTTGCTGTTAGGAGGGAATCTGCAGCTTGCAGTGAAAGCGCTTCCAGAGGGGAGTCTAATGAGGGCAAACATTTGATGGTAGCAGCTTCCCTGCGGGAGATACTCTCTTTGCCAAAATCGCATTATTAGGCGAAAGTAAGATACAATTCAGTACCCTATCCTAAAGCTTGCTGTTAGGAGGGAATCTGCAGCTTGCAGTGAAAGCGCTTCCAGAGGGGAATCTAATGAGGGCAAACATTTGATGGTAGCAGCTTCCCTGCGGGAGATACTCTCTTTGCCAAAATCGCCTTATTAGCCGCAGTTAAGTTACAATTCAGTACCCTATCCTAAAGCTTGCTGTTAGGAGGGAATCTGCAGCTTGCAGTGAAAGCGCTTCCAGAGGGGAGTCTAATGAGGGCAAACATTTGATGGTAGCAGCTTCCCTGCGGGAGATACTCTTTTTGCCAAAATCGCCTTATTAGTCGAAAGTAAGTTACAATTCAGTACCCTATCCTAAAGCTTGCTGTTAGGAGGGAATCTGCAGCTTGCAGTGAAAGCGCTTCCAGAGGGGAGTCTAATGAGGGCAAACATTTGATGGTAGCAGCTTCCCTGCGGGAGATATTCTCTTTGCCAAAATCGCATTATTAGGCGAAAGTAAGTTACAATTCAGTACCCTATCCTAAAGCTTGCTGTTAGGAGGGAATCTGCAGCTTGCAGTGAAAGCGCTTCCAGAGGGGAGTCTAATGAGGGCAAACATTTGATGGTAGCAGCTTCCCTGCGGGAGATACTCTCTTTGCCAAAATCGCATTATTAGGCGAAAGTAAGTTACAATTCAGGACCCTATCCTAAAGCTTGCTGTTAGGAGGGAATCTGCAGCTTGCAGTGAAAGCGCTTCCAGAGGGGAGTCTAATGAGGGCAAAGATTTGATGGTAGCAGCTTCCCTGCGGGAGATACTCTCTTTGCCAAAATCGCATTATTAGGCGAAAGTAAGTTACAATTCAGGACCCTATCCTAAAGCTTGCAGTTAGGAGGGAATCTGCAGCTTGCAGTGAAAGCGCTTCCACAGGGTAGTCTAATGAGGGCAAACATTTGATGGTAGCAGCTTCCCTGCGGGAGATAGTCTCTTTTCCAAAATCGCATTATTAGGCGAAAGTAAGTTACAATTCAGGACCCTATCCTAAAGCTTGCAGTTAGGAGGGAATCTGCAGCTTGCAGTGAAAGCGCTTCCAGAGGGGAGTCTAATGAGGGCAAACATTTGATGGTAGCAGCTTCCCTGCGGGAGATACTCTCTTTGCCAATATCGCATTATTAGGTGAAAGTAATTTACGATTCAGTACCCTATCCTAAAGCTTGCTGTTAGGAGGGAATCTGCAGCTTGCAGTGAAAGCGCTTCCAGAGGGGAGTCTAATGAGGGCAAACATTTGATGGTAGCATCTTCCCTGCGGGAGATATTCTCTTTGCCAATTTCTCCTTATTAGCCGCAGTTAAGTTACAATTCAGTACCCTATCCTAAAGCTTGCTGTTAGGAGGGAATCTGCAGCTTGCAGTGAAAGCGCTTCCAGAGGGGAGTCTAATGAGGGCAAACATTTGATGGTAGCAGCTTCCCTGCGGGAGATACTCTCTTTGCCAAAATCGCATTATTAGGTGAAAGTAAGTTACGATTCAGTACCCTATCCTAAAGCTTGCTGTTAGGAGGGAATCTGCAGCTTGCAGTGAAAGCGCTTCCAGAGGGGAGTCTAATGAGGACAAACATTTGATGGTAGCATCTTCCCTGCGGGAGATATTCTCTTTGCCAAATTCTCCTTATTAGCCGCAGTTAAGTTACAATTCAGTACCCTATCCTAAAGCTTGCTGTTACGAGGGAATCTGCAGCTTGCAGTGAAAGCGCTTCCAGAGGGGAGTCTAATGAGGGCAAACATTTGATGGTAGCAGCTTCCCTGCAGGAGATACTCTCTTTGCCAAAATCGCATTAATAGGCGAAAGTAAGATACAATTCAGTACCCTATCCTAAAGCTTGCTGTTAGGAGGGAATCTGCAGCTTGCAGTGAAAGCGCTTCCAGAGGGGAGTCTAATGAGGGCAAAGATTTGATGGTAGCAGCTTCCCTGCGGGAGATAGTCTCTTTGCCAAAATCGCATTATTAGGCGAAAGTAAGATTCAATTCAGTACCCTATCCTAAAGCTTGCAGTTAGGAGGGAATCTGCAGCTTGCAGTGAAAGCGCTTCCACAGGGTAGTCTAATGAGGGCAAACATTTGATGGTAGCAGCTTCCCTGCGGGAGATACTCTCTTTGCCAAAATCGCATTATTAGGCGAAAGTAAGTTACAATTCAGTACCCTATCCTAAAGCTTGCTGTTAGGAGGGAATCTGCAGCTTGCAGTGAAAGCGCTTCCAGAGGGGAGTCTAATGAGGGCAAACATTTGATGGTAGCAGCTTCCCTGCGGGAGATACTCTCTTTGCCAAAATCGCATTATTAAGCGAAAGTAAGTTACAATTCAGTACCCTATCCTAAAGCTTGCTGTTAGGAGGGAATCTGCAGCTTGCAGTGAAAGCGCTTCCACAGGGTAGTCTAATGAGGGCAAACATTTGATGGTAGCAGCTTCCCTGCGGGAGATACTCTCTTTGCCAAAATCGCATTATTAGGCGAAAGTAAGTTACAATTCAGTACCCTATCCTAAAGCTTGCTGTTAGGAGGGAATCTGCAGCTTGAAGTGAATGCGCTTCCAGAGGGTAGTCTAACGAGGGCAAACATTTGATGGTAACAGCTTCCCTGCGGGAGATACTCTCTTTGCCAAAATCGCATTATTAGGCGAAAGTAAGTTACAATTCAGTACCCTATCCTAAAGCTTGCTGTTAGGAGGGAATCTGAAGCTTGCAGTGAAAGCGCTTCCAGAGGGGAGTCTAATGAGGGCAAACATTTGATGGTAACAGCTTCCCTGCAGGAGATACTCTCTTTGCCAAAATCTCATTATTAGACGAAAGTAAGTTACATTTCAGTACCCTATCCTAAAGCTTGCTGTTAGGAGGAACTCTGCAGCTTTCAGTAAAAGCGCTTCCAGAGGGGAGTCTAATGAGGGCAAACATTTGATGGTAGCAGCTTCCCTGCGGGAGATAGTCTCTTTTCCAAAATCGCATTATTAGGCGAAAGTAAGTTACAATTCAGTACCCTATCCTAAAGCTTGCTGTTAGGAGGGAATCTGCAGCTTGCAGTGAAAGCGCTTCCAGAGGGGAGTCTAACGAGGGCAAACATTTGATGGTAGCAGCTTCCCTGTGGGAGATACTCTCTTTGCCAAAGTCGCATTATTAGGCGAAAGTAGGTTACAATTCAGTACACTATCCTAAAGCTTGCTGTTAGGAGGGAATCTGCAGCTTGCAGTGAAAGCGCTTCCAGAGGGGAGTCTAATGAGGGCAAGCATTTGATGGTAGCAGCTTCCCTGCGGGAGATATTCTCTTTGCCAAAATCGCCTTATTAGCCGCAGTTAAGTTACAATTTAGTACACTGTCGTACAGCTTGCTGTTAGGAGGGAATCTGCAGCTTGCAGTGAAAGCACTTCCAGAGGGGAGTCTAATGAGGGCAAACATTTGATGTTAGCAGCTTCCCTGCGGGTGATACTCTCTTTGCCAAAATCGCATTATTAGGCGAAAGTAAGTTTCAATTCAGGACCCTATCCTAAAGCTTGCAGTTAGGAGGGAATCTGCAGCTTGCAGTGAAAGCGCTTCCAGAGGGGAGTCTAATGAGGGCAAACATTTGATGGTAGCAGCTTCCCTGCGGGAGATACTCTCTTTGCCAAAATCGCCTTATTAGCCGCAGTTAAGTTACAATTCAGTACCCTATCCTAAAGCTTGCTGTTAGGAGGGAATCTGCAGCTTGCAGTGAAAGCGATTCCAGAGGGGAGTCTAATGAGGGCAAAGATTTGATGGTAGCAGCTTCCCTGCGGGAGATACTCTCTTTGCCAAAATCGCATTATTAGGCGAAAGTAAGTTACAATTCAGTACCCTATCCTAAAGCTTGCTGTTAGGAGGGAATCTGCAGCTTGCAGTGAAAGCGCTTCCAGAGGGGAGTCTAATGAGGGCAAACATTTGATGGTAGCAGCTTCCCTGCGGGAGATACTCTCTTTGCCAATATCGCATTATTAGGCGAAAGTAAGTTACAATTCAGTACCCTATCCTAAAGCTTGCTGTTAGGAGGGAATCTGCAGCTTGCAGTGAAAGCGCTTCCAGAGGGGAGTCTAATGAGGGCAAACATTTGATGGTAGCAGCTTCCCTGCGGGAGATACTCTCTTTGCCAAAATCGCATTATTAGGCGAAAGTAAGTTACAATTCAGGACCCTATCCTAAAGCTTGCTGTTAGGAGGGAATCTGCAGCTTGCAGTGAAAGCGCTTCCAGAGGGGAGTCTAATGAGGGCAAAGATTTGATGGTAGCAGCTTCCCTGCGGGAGATACTCTCTTTGCCAAAATCGCATTATTAGGCGAAAGTAAGTTACAATTCAGGACCCTATCCTAAAGCTTGCAGTTAGGAGGGAATCTGCAGCTTGCAGTGAAAGCGCTTCCACAGGGTAGTCTAATGAGGGCAAACATTTGATGGTAGCAGCTTCCCTGCGGGAGATAGTCTCTTTTCCAAAATCGCATTATAAGGCGAAAGTAAGTTACAATTCAGTACCCTATCCTAAAGCTTGCAGTTAGGAGGGAATCTGCAGCTTGCAGTGAAAGCGCTTCCAGAGGGGAGTCTAATGAGGGCAAACATTTGATGGTAGCAGCTTCCCTGCGGGAGATACTCTCTTTGCCAATATCGCATTATTAGGTGAAAGTAATTTACGATTCAGTACCCTATCCTAAAGCTTGCTGTTAGGAGGGAATCTGCAGCTTGCAGTGAAAGCGCTTCCAGAGGGGAGTCTAATGAGGGCAAACATTTGATGGTAGCATCTTCCCTGCGGGAGATATTCTCTTTGCCAAATTCTCCTTATTAGCCGCAGTTAAGTTACAATTCAGTACCCTATCCTAAAGCTTGCTGTTAGGAGGGAATCTGCAGCTTGCAGTGAAAGCGCTTCCAGAGGGGAGTCTAATGAGGGCAAACATTTGATGGTAGCAGCTTCCCTGCGGGAGATACTCTCTTTGCCAAAATCGCATTATTAGGCGAAAGTAAGTTACGATTCAGTACCCTATCCTAAAGCTTGCTGTTAGGAGGGAATCTGCAGCTTGCAGTGAAAGCGCTTCCAGAGGGGAGTCTAATGAGGACAAACATTTGATGGTAGCATCTTCCCTGCGGGAGATATTCTCTTTGCCAAATTCTCCTTATTAGCCGCAGTTAAGTTACAATTCAGTACCCTATCCTAAAGCTTGCTGTTACGAGGGAATCTGCAGCTTGCAGTGAAAGCGCTTCCAGAGGGGAGTCTAATGAGGGCAAACATTTGATGGTAGCAGCTTCCCTGCAGGAGATACTCTCTTTGCCAAAATCGCATTAATAGGCGAAAGTAAGATACAATTCAGTACCCTATCCTAAAGCTTGCTGTTAGGAGGGAATCTGCAGCTTGCAGTGAAAGCGATTCCACAGGGGAGTCTAATGAGGGCAAAGATTTGATGGTAGCAGCTTCCCTGCGGGAGATAGTCTCTTTGCCAAAATCGCATTATTAGGCGAAAGTAAGATTCAATTCAGTACCCTATCCTAAAGCTTGCAGTTAGGAGGGAATCTGCAGCTTGCAGTGAAAGCGCTTCCACAGGGTAGTCTAATGAGGGCAAACATTTGATGGTAGCAGCTTCCCTGCGGGAGATACTCTCTTTGCCAAAATCGCATTATTAGGCGAAAGTAAGTTACAATTCAGTACCCTATCCTAAAGCTTGCTGTTAGGAGGGAATCTGCAGCTTGCAGTGAAAGCGCTTCCAGAGGGGAGTCTAATGAGGGCAAACATTTGATGGTAGCAGCTTCCCTGCGGGAGATACTCTCTTTGCCAAAATCGCATTATTAAGCGAAAGTAAGTTACAATTCAGTACCCTATCCTAAAGCTTGCTGTTAGGAGGGAATCTGCAGCTTGCAGTGAAAGCGCTTCCACAGGGTAGTCTAATGAGGGCAAACATTTGATGGTAGCAGCTTCCCTGCGGGAGATACTCTCTTTGCCAAAATCGCATTATTAGGCGAAAGTAAGTTACAATTCAGTACCCTATCCTAAAGCTTGCTGTTAGGAGGGAATCTGAAGCTTGAAGTGAATGCGCTTCCAGAGGGTAGTCTAACGAGGGCAAACATTTGATGGTAACAGCTTCCCTGCGGGAGATACTCTCTTTGCCAAAATCGCATTATTAGGCGAAAGTAAGTTACAATTCAGTACCCTATCCTAAAGCTTGCTGTTAGGAGGGAATCTGAAGCTTGCAGTGAAAGCGCTTCCAGAGGGGAGTCTAATGAGGGCAAACATTTGATGGTAACAGCTTCCCTGCGGGAGATACTCTCTTTGCCAAAATCGCATTATTAGACGAAAGTAAGTTACATTTCAGTACCCTATCCTAAAGCTTGCTGTTAGGAGGGACTCTGCAGCTTGCAGTAAAAGCGCTTCCAGAGGGGAGTCTAATGAGGGCAAACATTTGATGGTAGCAGCTTCCCTGCGGGAGATAGTCTCTTTTCCAAAATCGCATTAATAGGCGAAAGTAAGTTACAATTCAGTACCCTATCCTAAAGCTTGCTGTTAGGAGGGAATCTGCAGCTTGCAGTGAAAGCGCTTCCAGAGGGGAGTCTAACGAGGGCAAACATTTGATGGTAGCAGCTTCCCTGTGGGAGATACTCTCTTTGCCAAAGTCGCATTATTAGGCGAAAGTAGGTTACAATTCAGTACACTATCCTAAAGCTTGCTGTTAGGAGGGAATCTGCAGCTTGCAGTGAAAGCGCTTCCAGAGGGGAGTCTAATGAGGGCAAACATTTTATGGTAGCAGCTTCCCTGCGGGAGATATTCTCTTTGCCAAAATCGCCTTATTAGCTGCAATTAAGTTACAATTCAGTACCCTATCCTAAAGCTTGCTGTTAGGAGGGAATCTGCAGCTTGCAGTGAAAGCGCTTCCACAGGGTAGTCTAATGAGGGCAAACATTTGATGGTAGCAGCTTCCCTGCGGGAGATACTCTCTTTGACAAAATCGCATTAATAGGCGAAAGTAAGATACAATTCAGTACCCTATCCTAATGCTTGCTGTTAGGAGGGAATCTACAGCTTGCAGTGAAAGCGCTTCCAGAGGGGAGTCTAATGAGGGCAAACGTTTTATGGTAGCAGCTTCCCTGCGGGAGATACTCTCTTTGCCAAAATCGCCTTATTAGCCGCAGTTAAGTTACAATTCAGTACCCTATCCTAAAGCTTGCTGTTAGGAGGGAATCTGCAGCTTGCAGTGAAAGCGATTCCAGAGGGGAGTCTAATGAGGGCAAAGATTTGATGGTAGCAGCTTCCCTGCGGGAGATACTCTCTTTGCCAAAATCGCATTATTAGGCGGAAGTAAGTTACAATTCAGTACCCTATCCTAAAGCTTGCTGTTAGGAGGGAATCTGCAGCTTGCAGTGAAAGCGCTTCCAGAGGGGAGTCTAATGAGGGCAAACATTTGATGGCAGCAGCTTCCCTGCGAGTTATAGTCTCTTTGCCGTAATCGCCTTATTAGGCGAAAGTAAGTTACAATTCAGTACCCTATCCTAAAGCTTGCTGTTAGGAAGGAATCTGCAGCTTGCAGTGAAAGCGCTTCCAGAGGGGAGTCAAATGAGGGCAAACGTTTGATGGTAACAGCTTCCCTGCGCGAGACAGTCTCTTTGCCAAAATCGCATTATTAGGCGACAGTAAGTTACAATTCAGTACCCTATCCTAAAGCTTGCTGTTAGGAGGGAATCTGCAGCTTGCAGTGAAAGCGCTTCCAGAGGGGAGTCTAACGAGGGCAAACATTTGATGGTAGCAGCTTCCCTGTGGGAGATACTCTCTTTGCCAAAATCGCATTATTAGGCGAAATTAAGATACAATTCAGTACACTATCCTAAAGCTTGCTGTTAGGAGGGAATCTGCAGCTTGCAGTGAAAGCGCTTCCAGAGGGGAGTCTAACGAGGGCAAACATTTGATGGTAGCAGCTTCCCTGCGGGAGATAATCTCTTTTCCAATTTTGCCTTATTAGCCGCAGATAAGTTACAATTCAGTACCCTATCCTAAAGCTTGCTGTTAGGAGGGAATCTGAAGCTTGCAGTGAAACCGCTTCCAGAGGGGAGTCTAATGAGGGCAAATATTTGATGGTAGCAGCTTCCCTGCGGGAGATAGTCTCTTTGCCAAAATCGCATTATTAGGCGAAAGTAAGTTACAATTCAGTACCCTATCCTAAAGCTTGCTGTTAGGAGGGAATCTGCAGCTTGCAGTGAAAGCGCTTCCAGAGGGGAGTCTAATGAGGGCAAACATTTGATGGTAGCAGCTTCCCTGCGGGAGATAGTCTCTTTGCCAAAATCGCATTATTAGGCGTAAGTAAGATACAATTCAGTACCCTATCCTAAAGCTTGCTGTTAGGAGGGAATCTGCAGCTTGCAGTGAAAGCGCTTCCAGAGGGGAGTCTAAGGAGTGCAAACATTTTATGATAGCAGCTTCCCTGCGGGAGATACTCTCTTTGCCAAAATCGCATTATTAGGCGAAAGTAAGTTACAATTCAGGACCCTATCCTAAAGCTTGCTGTTAGGAGGGAATCTGCAGCTTGCAGTGAAAGCGCTTCCAGAGGGTAGTCTAATGAGGGCAAACATTTGATGGTAGCAGCTTCCCTGCGGGAGATAGTCTCTTTTCCAAAATCGCATTATTAGGCGAAAGTAAGTTACAATTCAGTACCCTCTCCTAAAGCTTGCAGTTAGGAGGGAATCTGCAGCTTGAAGTGAATGCGCTTCCAGAGGGTAGTCTAACGAGGGCAAACCTTTGATGGTAGCAGCTTCCCTGCGGGAGATACTCTCTTTGCCATAATCGCCTTATAAGCCGCAATGAAGTTACAATTCAGTACCCTATCCTAAAGCTTGCTGTTAGGAGGGAATCTGCAGCTTGCAGTGAAAGCGCTTCCAGAGGGGAGTCTAATGAGGGCAAATATTTGATGGTAGCAGCTTCCCTGTGGGAGATATTCTCTTTGCCAAAATCGAATCATTAGGCGAAAGTAAGATAGAATTCAGTACCCTATCCTAAAGCTTGCTGTTAGGAGGGAATCTGCAGCTTGCAGTGAAAGCGCTTCCAGAGGGGAGTCTAACGAGGGCAAACATTTGATGGTAGCAGCTTCCCTGCGGGAGATAATCTCTTTTCCAATTTTGCCTTATTAGCCGCAGATAAGTTACAATTCAGTACCCTATCCTAAAGCTTGCTGTTAGGAGGGAATCTGAAGCTTGCAGTGAAAGCGCTTCCAGAGGGGAGTCTAAGGAGTGCAAACATTTTATGATAGCAGCTTCCCTGCGGGAGATACTCTCTTTGCCAAAATCGCATTATTAGGCGAAAGTAAGTTACAATTCAGTACCCTATCCTAAAGCTTGATGTTAGGAGGGAATCTGCAGCTTGCAGTGAAAGCGCTTCCAGAGGGGAGTCTAATGAGGGCAAACATTTGATGGTAGCAGCTTCCCTGCGGGAGATACTCTCTTTGCCAAAATCGCATTATTAGGTGAAAGTAAGTTACAATTCAGGACCCTATCCTAAAGCTTGCTGTTAGGAGGGAATCTGCAGCTTGCAGTGAAAGCGCTTCCAGAGGGTAGTCTAATGAGGGCAAACATTTGATGGTAGCAGCTTCCCTGCGGGAGATAGTCTCTTTTCCAAAATCGCATTATTAGGCGAAAGTAAGTTACAATTCAGTACCCTCTCCTAAAGCTTGCAGTTAGGAGGGAATCTGCAG
The DNA here is from genome assembly GCF_032191515.1 of Phaenicophaeus curvirostris. Classification (NCBI taxonomy): domain Eukaryota; kingdom Metazoa; phylum Chordata; class Aves; order Cuculiformes; family Cuculidae; genus Phaenicophaeus; species Phaenicophaeus curvirostris. Next base: position 238,235 of record NW_027206820.1, read on the forward strand.
CTTGAAGTGAATGCGCTTCCAGAGGGTAGTCTAACGAGGGAAACCTTTGATGGTAGCAGCTTCCCTGCGGGAGATATTCTCTTTCCCAAAATCGCCTTATTAGCCGCAGTTAAGTTACAATTCAGTACCCTATCCTAAAGCTTGCTGTTAGGAGGGAATCTGCAGCTTGCAGTGAAAGCGCTTCCAGAGGGGAGTCTAATGAGGGCAAACATTTGATGGTAGCAGCTTCCCTGCGGGATATACTCTCTCCGCCAAAATCGCATTATTAGGCGAAAGTAAGTTACAATTCAGTACCCTATCCTAAAGCTTGCTGTTAGGAGGGAATCTGCAGCTTGCAGTGAAAGCGCTTCCAGAGGGGAGTCTAATGAGGGCAAACATTTGATGGTAGCAGCTTCCCTGCGGCAGATACTCTCTTTGCCAATATCGCATTATTAGCCGCAGTTAAGATACAATTCAGTACCCTATCCTAAAGCTTGCTGTTAGGAGGGAATCTGCAGCTTGCAGTGAAAGCGCTTCCACAGGGTAGTCTAATGAGGGCAAACATTTGATGGTAGCAGCTTCCCTGCGGGAGATACTCTCTTTGCCAAAATCGCATTATTAGGCGAAAGTAAGTTACAATTCAGTACCCTATCCTAAAGCTTGCTGTTAGGAGGGAATCTGCAGCTTGCAGTGAAAGCGCTTCCGGAGGGGAGTCTAACGAGGGTAAACGTTTGATGGTAGCAGCTTCCCTGCGGGAGATACTCTCTTTGCCAAAATCGCATTATTAGCCGCAGTTAAGTTACAATTCAGTACACTGTCCTACAGCTTGCTGTTAGGAGGGAATCTGCAGCTTGCAGTGAAAGCGCTTCCAGAGGGGAGTCTAATGAGGGCAAACATTTGATGTTAGCAGCTTCCCTGCGGGTGATACTCTCTTTGCCAAAATCGCATTATTAGGCGAAAGTAAGTTACAATTCAGTACCCTATCCTAAAGCTTGCTGTTAGGAGGGAATCTGCAGCTTGCAGTGAAAGCGCTTCCAGAGGGGAGTCTAATGAGGGCAAACATTTGATGGTAGCAGCTTCCCTGCGGGAGATATTCTCTTTGCCAAAATCGCATTATTAGGCGAAAGTAAGTTACAATTCAGTACCCTATCCTAAAGCTTGCTGTTAGGAGGGAATCTGCAGCTTGCAGTGAAAGCGCTTCCAGAGGGGAGTCTAATGAGGGCAAATATTTGATGGTAGCAGCTTCCCTGAGGGAGATATTCTCTTTGCCAGAATCGCCTTATTAGCCGCAGTTAAGTTACAATTCAGTACCCTATCCTAAAGCTTGCGGTTAGGAGGGAATCTGCAGCTTGCAGTGAAAGCGCTTCCAGAGGGGAGTCTAAGGAGGGCAAACATTTGATGGTAGCAGCTTCCCTGCGGGAGATACTCTCTTTGCCAAAATCGCATTATTAAGCGAAAGTAAGTTACAATTCAGTACCCTATCCTAAAGCTTGCTGTTAGGAGGGAATCTGCAGCTTGCAGTGAAAGCGCTTCCAGAGGGGAGTCTAAGGAGGGCAAACATTTGATGGTAGCAGCTTCCCTGCAGGAGATACTCTCTTTGCCAAAATCGCATTATTAGGCGAAAGTAAGTTACAATTCAGTACCCTATCCTAAAGCTTGCTGTTAGGAGGGAATCTGCAGCTTGCAGTGAAAGCGCTACCAGAGGGGAGTCTAATGAGGGCAAACATTTGATGGTAGCAGCTTCCCTGCGGGAGATACTCTCTTTGCCAAAATCGCATTATTAGGCGAAAGTAAGTTACAATTCAGTACCCTATCCTAAAGCTTGCTGTTAGGAGGGAATCTGCAGCTTGCAGTGAAAGCGCTTCCGGAGGGGAGTCTAACGAGGGTAAACGTTTGATGGTAGCAGCTTCCCTGCGGGAGATACTCTCTTTGCCAAAATCGCATTATTAGGCGAAATTAAGTTACAATTCAGTACCCTATCCTAAAGCTTGCTGTTAGGAGGGAATCTGCAGCTTGCAGTGAAAGCGCTTCCAGAGGGGAGTCTAACGAGGGCAAACATTTGATGGTAGCAGCTGCCCTGCGGGAGATACTCTCTTTTCCAAAATCGCATTATTAGGCGAAAGTAAATTACAATTCAGTACCCTATCCTAAAGCTTGCTGTTAGGAGGGAATCTGCAGCTTGCAGTGAATGCACTTCCAGAGGGTAGTCTAACGAGGGCAAACATTTGATGGTAACAGCTTCCCTGCGGGAGATACTCTCTTTGCCAAAATCGCATTATTAGGCGAAAGTAAGTTACAATTCAGTACCCTATCCTAAAGCTTGCTGTTAGGAGGGAATCTGCAGCTTGCAGTGAAAGCGCTTCCAGAGGGGAGTCTAATGAGGGCAAATATTTGATGGTAGCAGCTTCCCTGCGGGAGATAGTCTCTTTTCCATAATCGCATTATTAGGCGAAAGTAAGTTACAATTCAGTACCCTATCCTAAAGCTTGTTGTTAGGAGGAAATCTGCAGCTTGCAGTGAAAGCGCTTCCAGAGGGGAGTCTAATGAGGGCAAACATTTGATGGTAGCAGCTTCCCTGCGGGAGATACTCTCTTTGCCAAAATCGCATTATTAGGCGAAAGTAAGTTACAATTCAGTACCCTATCATAAAGCTTGCTGTTAGGAGGGAATCTGCAGCTTGCAGTGAAAGCGCTTCCGGAGGGGAGTCTAACGAGGGTAAACGTTTGATGGTAGCAGCTTCCCTGCGGGAGATACTCTCTTTGCCAAAATCCCATTATTAGCCGCAGTTAAGTTACAATTCATTACACTGTCCTACAGCTTGCTGTTAGGAGGGAATCTGCAGCTTGCAGTGAAAGCGCTTCCAGAGGGGAGTCTAATGAGGGCAAACATTTGATGTTAGCAGCTTCCCTGCGGGTGATACTCTCTTTGCCAAAATCGCATTATTAGGCGAAAGTAAGTTACAATTCAGTACCCTATCCTAAAGCTTGCTGTTAGGAGGGAATCTGCAGCTTGCAGTGAAAGCGCTTCCAGAGGGGAGTCTAATGAGGGCAAACATTTGATGGTAGCAGCTTCCCTGCGGGAGATATTCTCTTTCCCAAAATCGCCTTATTAGCCGCAGATAAGTTACAATTCAGTACCCTATCCTAAAGCTTGCTGTTAGGAGGGAATCTGCAGCTTGCAGTGAAAGCGCTTCCAGAGGGGAGTCTAATGAGGGCAAACATTTGATGGTAGCAGCTTCCCTGCGGGAGATACTCTCTTTGCCAAAATCGCATTATTATGCGAAAGTAAGTTACAATTCAGTACACTATCCTAAAGCTTGCTGTTAGGAGGGAATCTGCAGCTTGCAGTGAAAGCGCTTCCAGAGGGGAGTCTAACGAGGGCAAACATTTGATGGTAGCAGCTTCCCTGCGGGAGATACTCTCTTTGCCAAAATCGCATTATTAGGCGAAAGTAAGTTACAATTCAGTACCCTATCCTAAAGCTTGCTGTTAGGAGGGAATCTGCAGCTTGCAGTGAAAGCGCTACCAGAGGGGAGTCTAATGAGGGCAAACATTTGATGGTAGCAGCTTCCCTGCGGGATATACTCTCTCCGCCAAAATCGCATTATTAGGCGAAAGTAAGTTACAATTCAGGACCCTATCCTAAAGCTTGCTGTTAGGAGGGAATCTGCAGCTTGCAGTGAAAGCGCTTCCAGAGGGGAGTCTAATGAGGGCAAACATTTGATGGTAGCAGCTTCCCTGCGGGAGATACTCTCTTTGCCAAAATCGCATTATTATGCGAAAGTAAGTTACAATTCAGTACACTATCCTAAAGCTTGCTGTTAGGAGGGAATCTGCAGCTTGCAGTGAAAGCGCTTCCAGAGGGGAGTCTAACGAGGGCAAACATTTGATGGTAGCAGCTTCCCTGCGGGAGATACTCTCTTTGCCAAAATCGCATTATTAGGCGAAAGTAAGTTACAATTCAGTACCCTATCCTAAAGCTTGCTGTTAGGAGGGAATCTGCAGCTTGCAGTGAAAGCGCTACCAGAGGGGAGTCTAATGAGGGCAAACATTTGATGGTAGCAGCTTCCCTGCGGGAGATACTCTCTTTGCCAAAATCGCATTATTAGGCGAAAGTAAGTTACAATTCAGTACCCTATCCTAAAGCTTGCTGTTAGGAGGGAATCTGCAGCTTGCAGTGAAAGCGCTTCCGGAGGGGAGTCTAATGAGGGTAAACGTTTGATGGTAGCAGCTTCCCTGCGGGAGATACTCTCTTTGCCAAAATCGCATTATTAGGCGAAATTAAGTTACAATTCAGTACCCTATCCTAAAGCTTGCTGTTAGGAGGGAATCTGCAGCTTGCAGTGTAAGCGCTTCCAGAGGGGAGTCTAACGAGGGCAAACATTTGATGGTAGCAGCTGCCCTGCGGGAGATACTCTCTTTTCCAAAATCGCATTATTAGGCGAAAGTAAATTACAATTCAGTACCCTATCCTAAAGCTTGCTGTTAGGAGGGAATCTGCAGCTTGCAGTGAATACACTTCCAGAGGGTAGTCTAACGAGGGCAAACATTTGATGGTAACAGCTTCCCTGCGGGAGATACTCTCTTTGCCAAAATCGCATTATTAGGCGAAAGTAAGTTACAATTCTGTACCCTATCCTAAAGCTTGCTGTTAGGAGGGAATCTGCAGCTTGCAGTGAAAGCGCTTCCAGAGGGGAGTCTAATGAGGGCAAATATTTGATGGTAGCAGCTTCCCTGCGGGAGATAGTCTCTTTTCCAAAATCGCATTATTATGCGAAAGTAAGTTACAATTCAGTACCCTATCCTAAAGCTTGTTGTTAGGAGGAAATCTGCAGCTTGCAGTGAAAGCGCTTCCAGAGGGGAGTCTAATGAGGGCAAACATTTGATGGTAGCAGCTTCCCTGCGGGAGATACTCTCTTTGCCAAAATCGCATTATTAGGCGAAAGTAAGTTACAATTCAGTACCCTATGCTAAAGCTTGCTGTTAGGAGGGAATCTGCAGCTTGCAGTGAAAGCGCTTCCAGAGGCGAGTCTAATGAGGGGAAGCATTTGATGGTAGCAGCTTCCCTGCGGGAGATACTCTCTTTGCCAAAATCGCATTATTAGCCACAGTTAAGTTACAATTCAGTACACTGTCCTACAGCTTGCTGTTAGGAGGGAATCTTCAGCTTGCAGTGAAAGTGCTTCCAGAGGGGAGTCTAATGAGGGCAAACATTTGATGTTAGCATCTTCCCTGCGGGTGATACTCTCTTTGCCAAAATCGCATTATTAGGCGAAAGTAAGTTACAATTCAGTACCCTATGCTAAAGCTTGCTGTTAGGAGGGAATCTGCAGCTTGCCGTGAAAGCGCTTCCAGAGGGGAGTGTAATGAGGGCAAACATTTGATGGTAGCAGCTTCCCTGCGGGAGATACTTTCTTTTCCAAAATCGCATTATTAGGCGAAAGTAAGTTACAATTCAGTACCCTATCCTAAAGCTTGCTGTTAGGAGGGAATCTGCAGCTTGCAGTGAAAGCGCTTCCAGAGGGGAGTCTAATGAGGGCAAACATTTGATGGTAGCAGCTTCCCTGCGGGAGATATTCTCTTTGCCAAAATCGCATTATTAGGCGAAAGTAAGTTACAATTCAGTACCCTATCCTAAAGCTTGCTGTTAGGAGGGAATCTGCAGCTTGCAGTGAAAGCGCTTCCAGAGGGGAGTCTAATGAGGGCAAACATTTGATGGTAGCAGCTTCCCTGCGGGAGATATTCTCTTTCCCAAAATCGCCTTATTAGCCGCAGTTAAGTTACAATTCAGTACCCTATCCTAAAGCTTGCTGTTAGGAGGGAATCTGCAGCTTGCAGTGAAAGCGCTTCCAGAGGGGAGTCTAATGAGGGCAAACATTTGATGGTAGCAGCTTCCCTGCGGGATATACTCTCTCCGCCAAAATCGCATTATTAGGCGAAAGTAAGTTACAATTCAGTACCCTATCCTAAAGCTTGCTGTTAGGAGGGAATCTGCAGCTTGCAGTGAAAGCGCTTCCAGAGGGGAGTCTAAGGAGGGCAAAGATTTGATGGTAGCAGCTTCCCTGCGGGAGATACTCTCTTTGCCAAAATCGCATTATTAGGCGAAAGTAAGATACAATTCAGTACCCTATCCTAAAGCTTGCTGTTAGGAGGGAATCTGCAGCTTGCAGTGAAAGCGCTTCCAGAGGGGAGTCTAATGAGGGCAAACATTTGATGGTAGCAGCTTCCCTGCGGGAGATACTCTCTTTGCCAAAATCGCATTATTAGGCGAAAGTAAGTTACAATTCAGTACCCTATCCTAAAGCTTGCTGTTAGGAGGAAATCTGCAGCTTGCAGTGAAAGCGCTACCAGAGGGGAGTCTAATGAGGGCAAACATTTGATGGTAGCAGCTTCCCTGCGGGAGATACTCTCTTTGCCAAAATCGCATTATTAGGCGAAAGTAAGTTACAATTCAGTACCCTATCCTAAAGCTTGCTGTTAGGAGGGAATCTGCAGCTTGCAGTGAAAGCGCTTCCGGAGGGGAGTCTAACGAGGACAAACATTTGATGGTAGCAGCTTCCCTGCGGGAGATACTCTCTTTGCCAAAATCGCATTATTAGGCGAAAGTAAGTTACAATTCAGTACCCTATCCTAAAGCTTGCTGTTAGGAGGGAATCTGCAGCTTGCAGTGAAAGCACTTCCAGAGGGGAGTCTAACGAGGGCAAACATTTGATGGTAGCAGCTTCCCTGCGGGAGATACTCTCTTTGCCAAAATCGCCTTATTAGCCGCAGTTAAGTTACAATTCAGTACCCTATCCTAAAGCTTGCTGTTAGGAGGGAATCTGCAGCTTGCAGTGAAAGCGCTTCCAGAGGGGAGTCTAATGAGGGCAAACATTTGATGTTAGCAGCTTCCCTGCGGGAGATACTCTCTTTGCCATAATCGCATTATTAGGCGAAAGTAAGTTACAATTCAGTACCCTATCCTAAAGCTTGCTGTTTGGAGGGAATCTGCAGCTTGCAGTGAAAGCGCTTCCGGAGGGGAGTCTAATGAGGGCAAACATTTGATGGTAGCAGCTTCCCTGCGGGAGATACTCTCTTTGCCAAAATCGCATTATTAGGCGAAAGTAAGTTACAATTCAGTACCCTATCCTAAAGCTTGCTGTTAGGAGGGAATCTGCAGCTTGCAGTGAAAGCGCTTCCGGAGGGGAGTCTAACGAGGGTAAACGTTTGATGGTAGCAGCTTCCCTGCGGGAGATACTCTCTTTGCCAAAATCGCATTATTAGGCGAAATTAAGTTACAATTCAGTACCCTATCCTAAAGCTTGCTGTTAGGAGGGAATCTGCAGCTTGCAGTGAAAGCGCTTCCAGAGGGGAGTCTAACGAGGGCAAACATTTGATGGTAGCAGCTTCCCTGCGGGAGATACTCTCTTTGCCAAAATCGCATTATTAGGCGAAAGTAAGTTACAATTCAGTACCCTATCCTAAAGCTTGCTGTTAGGAGGGAATCTGCAGCTTGCAGTGAAAGCGCTTCCAGAGGGGAGTCTAACGAGGGCAAACATTTGATGGTAGCAGCTTCCCTGCGGGAGATACTCTCTTTTCAAATTTCGCCTTATTAGCCGCAGTTAAGTTACAATTCAGTACCCTATCCTAAAGCTTGCTGTTAGGAGGGAATCTGCAGCTTGCAGTGAAAGCGCTTCCAGAGGGGAGTCTAATGAGGGCAAACATTTGATGTTAGCAGCTTCCCTGCGGGAGATACTCTCTGTGCCATAATCGCAGTATTAGGCGAAAGTAAGTTACAATTCAGTACCCTATCCTAAAGCTTGCTGTTAGGAGGGAATCTGCAGCTTGCAGTGAAAGAGCTTCCGGAGGGGAGTCTAATGAGGGCAAACATTTGATGGTAGCAGCTTCCCTGCGGGAGATACTCTCTTTGCCAAAATCGCATTATTAGGCGAAAGTAAGTTACAATTCAGTACCCTATCCTAAAGCTTGCTGTTAGGAGGGAATCTGCAGCTTGCAGTGAAAGCGCTTCCAGAGGGGAGTCTAATGAGGGCAAACATTTGATAGTAGCATCTTCCCTGCGGGAGATAGTCTCTTTGCCAAAATCGCATTATTAGGCGAAAGTAAGTTACAATTCAGTACCCTATCCTAAAGCTTGCTGTTAGGAGGGAATCTGCAGCTTGCAGTGAAAGCGCTTCCAGAGGGTAGTCTAACGAGGGCAAACATTTGATGGTAGCAGCTTCCCTGCGGGAGATATTCTCTTTGCCAAAATATCGTTATTAGACGCAGTTAAGTTACAATTCAGTACACTGTCCTACAGCTTGCTGTTAGGAGGGAATCTGCAGCTTGCAGTGAAAGCGCTTCCAGAGGGGAGTCTAATGAGGGCAAACATTTGATGGTAGCAGCTTCCCTGCGGGAGATATTCTCTTTCCCAAAATCGCCTTATTAGCCGCAGATAAGTTACAATTCAGTACCCTATCCTAAAGCTTGCTGTTAGGAGGGAATCTGAAGCTTGCAGTGAAAGCGCTTCCAGAGGGGAGTCTAATGAGGGCAAACATTTGATGGTAGCAGCTTCCCTGCGGGAGATACTCTCTCCGCCAAAATCGCATTATTAGGCGAAAGTAAGTTACAATTCAGTACCCTATCCTAAAGCTTGCTGTTAGGAGGGAATCTGCAGCTTGCAGTGAAAGCGCTTCCAGAGGGGAGTCTAATGAGGGCAAACATTTGATGGTAGCAGCTTCCCTGCGGGAGATACTCTCTTTGCCAAAATCGCATTATTATGCGAAAGTAAGCTTCAATTCAGTATAATATCCTAAAGCTTGCTGTTAGGAGGGAATCTGCAGCTTGCAGTGAAAGCGCTTCCAGAGGGGAGTGTAACGAGGGCAAACATTTGATGGTAGCAGCTTCCCTGCGGGAGATACTCTCTTTGCCAAAATCGCATTATCAGGCGAAAGTAAGTTACAATTCAGTACCCTATCCTAAAGCTTGCTGTTAGGAGGGAATCTGCAGCTTGCAGTGAAAGCGCTTCCAGAGGGGAGTCTAATGAGGGCAAACATTTGATGGTAGCAGCTTCCCTGCAGGAGATACTCTCTTTGCCAAAATCGCATTATTAGGCGAAAGTAAGTTACAATTCAGTACCCTATCCTAAAGCTTGCTGTTAGGAGGGAATCTGCAGCTTGCAGTGAAAGCGCTTCCAGAGGGGAGTCTAACGAGGGCAAACATTTGATGGTAGCAGCTTCCCTGCAGGAGATACTCTCTTTGCCAAAATCGCATTATTAGGCGAATGTAAGTTACAATTCAGTACCCTATCCTAAAGCTTGCTGTTAGGAGGGAATCTGCAGCTTGCAGTGAAAGCGCTTCCAGAGGGGAGTCTAACGAGGGCAAATATTTGATGGTAGCAGCTTCCCTGCGGGAGATATTCTCTTTGCCAAAATATCATTATTAGCCGCAGTTAAGTTACAATTCAGCACCCTATCCTAAAGCTTGCTGTTAGGAGGGAATCTGCAGCTTGCAGTGAAAGCGCTTCCAGAGGGGAGTCTAATGAGGGCAAACATTTGATGGTAGCAGCTTCCCTGCGGGAGATACTCTCTTTGCCATAATCGCATTATTAGGCGAAAGTAAGTTACAATTTAGTACCCTATCCTAAAGCTTGCTGTTAGGAGGGAATCTGCAGCTTGCAGTGAAAGCGCTTCCGGAGGGGAGTCTAATGAGGGCAAACATTTGATGGTAGCAGCTTCCCTGCGGGAGATACTCTCTTTGCCAAAATCGCATTATTAGGCGAAAGTAAGTTACAATTCAGTACCCTATCCTAAAGCTTGCTATTAGGAGGGAATCTGCAGCTTGCAGTGAAAGCGCTTCCAGAGGGGAGTCTAATGAGGGCAAACATTTGATAGTAGCATCTTCCCTGCGGGAGATACTCTCTTTGCCAAAATCGCATTATTAGGCGAAAGTAAGTTACAATTCAGTACCCTATCCTAAAGCTTGCTGTTAGGAGAAAATCTGCAGCTTGCAGTGAAAGCGCTTCCAGAGGGGAGTCTAATGAGGGCAAACATTTGATGGTAGCAGCTTCCCTGCGGGAGATACTCTCTTTGCCAAAATCGCATTATTAGGCGAAAGTAAGTTACAATTCAGTACCCTATCCTAAAGCTTGCTGTTAGGAGGGAATCTGCAGCTTGCAGTGAAAGCGCTTCCGGAGGGGAGTCTAACGAGGGTAAACGTTTGATGGTAGCAGCTTCCCTGCGGGAGATACTCTCTTTGCCAAAATCGCATTATTAGGCGAAATTAAGTTACAATTCAGTACCCTATCCTAAAGCTTGCTGTTAGGAGGGAATCTGCAGCTTGCAGTGAAAGCGCTTCCAGAGGGGAGTCTAACGAGGGCAAACATTTGATGGTAGCAGCTTCCCTGCGGGAGATACTCTCTTTGCCAAAATCGCATTATTAGGCGAAAGTAATTTACAATTCAGTACCCTATCCTAAAGCTTGCTGTTAGGAGGGAATCTGCAGCTTGCAGTGAAAGCACTTCCAGAGGGGAGTCTAACGAGGGCAAACATTTGATGGTAGCAGCTTCCCTGCGGGAGATACTCTCTTTTCAAATTTCGCCTTATTAGCCGCAGTTAAGTTACAATTCAGTACCCTATCCTAAAGCTTGCTGTTAGGAGGGAATCTGCAGCTTGCAGTGAAAGCGCTTCCAGAGGGGAGTCTAATGAGGGCAAACATTTGATGTTAGCAGCTTCCCTGCGGGAGATACTCTCTTTGCCAAAATCGCATTATTAGGCGAAAGTAAGTTACAATTCAGTACCCTATCCTAAAGCTTGCTGTTAGGAGGGAATCTGCAGCTTGCAGTGAAAGCGCTTCCAGAGGGGAGTCTAATGAGGGCAAACATTTGATAGTAGCATCTTCCCTGCGGGAGATAGTCTCTTTGCCAAAATCGCATTATTAGGCGAAAGTAAGTTACAATTCAGTACCCTATCCTAAAGCTTGCTGTTAGGAGGGAATCTGCAGCTTGCAGTGAAAGCGCTTCCAGAGGGTAGTCTAACGAGGGCAAACATTTGATGGTAGCAGCTTCCCTGCGGGAGATATTCTCTTTGCCAAAATATCATTATTAGCCGCAGTTAAGTTACAATTCAGTACACTGTCCTACAGCTTGCTGTTAGGAGGGAATCTGCAGCTTGCAGTGAAAGCGCTTCCAGAGGGGAGTCTAATGAGGGCAAAGATTTGATGGTAGCAGCTTCCCTGCGGGAGATATTCTCTTTCCCAAAATCGCCTTATTAGCCGCAGATAAGTTACAATTCAGTACCCTATCCTAAAGCTTGCTGTTAGGAGGGAATCTGAAGCTTGCAGTGAAAGCGCTTCCAGAGGGGAGTCTAATGAGGGCAAACATTTGATGGTAGCAGCTTCCCTGCGGGAGATACTCTCTCCGCCAAAATCGCATTATTAGGCGAAAGTAAGTTACAATTCAGTACCCTATCCTAAAGCTTGCTGTTAGGAGGGAATCTGCAGCTTGCAGTGAAAGCGCTTCCAGAGGGGAGTCTAATGAGGGCAAACATTTGATGGTAGCAGCTTCCCTGCGGGAGATACTCTCTTTGCCAAAATCGAATTATTATGCGAAAGTAAGATTCAATTCAGTACACTATCCTAAAGCTTGCTGTTAGGAGGGAATCTGCAGCTTGCAGTGAAAGCGCTTCCAGAGGGGAGTGTAACGAGGACAAACATTTGATGGTAGCAGCTTCCCTGCGGGAGATACTCTCTTTGCCAAAATCGCATTATTAGGCGAAAGTAAGTTACAATTCAGTACCCTATCCTAAAGCTTGCTGTTAGGAGGGAATCTGCAGCTTGCAGTGAAAGCGCTTCCAGAGGGGAGTCTAATGAGGGCAAACATTTGATGGTAGCAGCTTCCCTGCGGGAGATACTCTCTTTGCCAAAATCGCATTATTAGGCGAAAGTAAGTTACAATTCAGTACCCTATCCTAAAGCTTGCTGTTAGGAGGGAATCTGCAGCTTGCAGTGAAAGCGCTTCCAGAGGGTAGTCTAATGAGGGCAAACATTTGATGGTAGCAGCTTCCCTGCGGGAGATACTCTCTTTGCCAAAATCGCATTATTAGGCGAAAGTACGTTACAATTCAGGACCCTTTCCTAAAGCTTGCTGTTAGGAGGGAATCTGCAGCTTGCAGTGAAAGCGCTTCCAGAGGGGAGTCTAATGAGGGCAAACATTTGATGGTAGCAGCTTCCCTGCGGGAGATACTCTCTTTGCCAAAATCGCATTATTATGCGAAAGTAAGCTTCAATTCAGTACACTATCCTAAAGCTTGCTGTTAGGAGGGAATCTGCAGCTTGCAGTGAAAGCGCTTCCAGAGGGGAGTCTAAGGAGGGCAAACATTTGATGGTAGCAGCTTCCCTGCGGGAGATACTCTCTTTGCCAAAATCGCATTATTATGCGAAAGTACGTTACAATTCAGGACCCTTTCCTAAAGCTTGCTGTTAGGAGGGAATCTGCAGCTTGCAGTGAAAGCGCTTCCAGAGGGGAGTCTAATGAGGGCAAACATTTGATGGTAGCAGCTTCCCTGCGGGAGATACTCTCTTTGCCAAAATCGCATTATTATGCGAAAGTAAGCTTCAATTCAGTACACTATCCTAAAGCTTGCTGTTAGGAGGGAATCTGCAGCTTGCAGTGAAAGCGCTTCCAGAGGGGAGTCTAACGAGGGCAAACATTTGATGGTAGCAGCTTCCCTGCGGGAGATACTCTCTTTTCCAAAATCGCATTATTAGGCGAAAGTAAGTTACAATTCAGTACCCTATCCTAAAGCTTGCTGTTAGGAGGGAATCTGCAGCTTGCAGTGAAAGCGCTTCCGGAGGGGAGTCTAACGAGGGTAAACGTTTGATGGTAGCAGCTTCCCTGCGGGAGATACTCTCTTTGCCAAAATCGCATTATTATGCGAAATTAAGTTACAATTCAGTACCCTATCCTAAAGCTTGCTGTTAGGAGGGAATCTGCAGCTTGCAGTGAAAGCGCTTCCAGAGGGGAGTCTAACGAGGGTAAACATTTGATGGTAGCAGCTTCCCTGCGGGAGATACTCTCTTTGCCAAAATCGCATTATTAGGCGAAAGTAATTTACAATTCAGTACCCTATCCTAAAGCTTGCTGTTAGGAGGGAATCTGCAGCTTGCAGTGAAAGCACTTCCAGAGGGGAGTCTAACGAGGGCAAACATTTGATGGTAGCAGCTTCCCTGCGGGAGATACTCTCTTTTCAAATTTCGCCTTATTAGCCGCAGTTAAGTTACAATTCAGTACCCTATCCTAAAGCTTGCTGTTAGGAGGGAATCTGCAGCTTGCAGTGAAAGCGCTTCCAGAGGGGAGTCTAATGAGGGCAAACATTTGATGTTAGCAGCTTCCCTGCGGGAGATACTCTCTTTGCCATAATCGCATTATTAGGCGAAAGTAAGTTTCAATTCAGTACCCTATCCTAAAGCTTGCTGTTAGGAGGGAATCTGCAGCTTGCAGTGAAAGCGCTTCCGGAGGGGAGTCTAATGAGGGCAAACATTTGATGGTAGCAGCTTCCCTGCGGGAGATACTCTCTTTGCCACAATCGCATTATTAGGCGAAAGTAAGTTACAATTCAGTACCCTATCCTAAAGCTTGCTGTTAGGAGGGAATCTGCAGCTTGCAGTGAAAGCGCTTCCAGAGGGGAGTCTAATGAGGGCAAACATTTGATGGTAGCAGCTTCCCTGCGGGAGATAGTCTCTTTGCCAAAATCGCATTATTAGGCGAAAGTAAGTTACAATTCAGTACCCTATCCTAAAGCTTGCTGTTAGGAGGGAATCTGCAGCTTGCAGTGAAAGCGCTTCCAGAGGGTAGTCTAACGAGGGCAAACATTTGATGGTAGCAGCTTCCCTGCGGGAGATATTCTCTTTGAAAAATATCATTATTAGCCGCAGTTAAGTTACAATTCAGTACACTGTCCTACAGCTTGCTGTTAGGAGGGAATCTGCAGCTTGCAGTGAAAGCGCTTCCAGAGGGGAGTCTAATGAGGGCAAACATTTGATGGTAGCAGCTTCCCTGCGGGAGATATTCTCTTTCCCAAAATCGCCTTATTAGCCGTAGATAAGTTACAATTCAGTACCCTATCCTAAAGCTTTCTGTTAGGAGGGAATCTGAAGCTTGCAGTGAAAGCGCTTCCAGAGGGGAGTCTAATGAGGGCAAACATTTGATGGTAGCAGCTTCCCTGCGGGAGATACTCTCTCCGCCAAAATCGCATTATTAGGCGAAAGTAAGTTACAATTCAGTACCCTATCCTAAAGCTTGCTATTAGGAGGGAATCTGCAGCTTGCAGTGAAAGCGCTTCCAGAGGGGAGTCTAATGAGGGCAAACATTTGATGGTAGCAGCTTCCCTGCGGGAGATACTCTCTTTGCCAAAATCGCATTATTAGGCGAAAGTAAGTTACAATTCAGTACCCTATCCTAAAGCTTGCTGTTAGGAGGGAATCTGCAGCTTGCAGTGAAAGCGCTTCCAGAGGGGAGTCTAATGAGGGCAAACATTTGATGGTAGCAGCTTCCCTGCGGGAGATACTCTCTTTGCCAAAATCGCATTATTATGCGAAAGTAAGATTCAATTCAGTACCCTATCCTAAAGCTTGCTGTTAGGAGGGAATCTGCAGCTTGCAGTGAAAGCGCTTCCAGAGGGGAGTGTAACGAGGACAAACATTTGATGGTAGCAGCTTCCCTGCGGGAGATACTCTCTTTGCCAAAATCGCATTATTAGGCGAAAGTAAGTTACAATTCAGTACCCTATCCTAAAGCTTGCTGTTAGGAGGGAATCTGCAGCTTGCAGTGAAAGCGCTTCCAGAGGGGAGTCTAATGAGGGCAAACATTTGATGGTAGCAGCTTCCCTGCGGGAGATACTCTCTTTGCCAAAATCGCATTATTAGGCGAAAGTAAGTTACAATTCAGTACCCTATCCTAAAGCTTGCTGTTAGGAGGGAATCTGCAGCTTGCAGTGAAAGCGCTTCCAGAGGGGAGTCTAAGGAGGGCAAACATTTGATGGTAACAGCTTCCCTGCGGGAGATACTCTCTTTGCCAAAATCGCATTATTATGCGAAAGTACGTTACAATTCAGGACCCTATCCTAAAGCTTGCTGTTAGGAGGGAATCTGCAGCTTGCAGTGAAAGCGCTTCCAGAGGGGAGTCTAATGAGGGCAAACATTTGATGGTAGCAGCTTCCCTGCGGGAGATACTCTCTTTGCCAAAATCGCATTATTATGCGAAAGTAAGCTTCAATTCAGTACCCTATCCTAAAGCTTGCTGTTAGGAGGGAATCTGCAGCTTGCAGTGAAAGTGCTTCCGGAGGGGAGTCTAACGAGGGTAAACGTTTGATGGTAGCAGCTTCCCTGCGGGAGATACTCTCTTTGCCAAAATCGCATTATTAGGTGAAAGTAAGTTACAATTCAGTACCCTATCCTAAAGCTTGCTGTTAGGAGGGAATCTGCAGCTTGCAGTGAAAGCGCTTCCAGAGGGGAGTCTAATGAGGGCAAACATTTGATGGTAGCAGCTGCCCTGCGGGAGATACTCTCTTTGCCAAAATCGCATTATTAGGCGAAAGTAAGTTACAATTCAGTACCCTATCCTAAAGCTTGCTGTTAGGAGGGAATATGCAGCTTGCAGTGAAAGCGCTTCCAGAGGGGAGTCTAAGGAGGGCAAACATTTGATGGTAGCAGCTTCCCTGCGGGAGATACTCTCTTTGCCAAAATCGCATTATTATGCGAAAGTAAGTTACAATTCAGTACCCTATCCTAAAGCTTGCTGTTAGGAGGGAATCTGCAGCTTGCAGTGAAAGCGCTTCCAGAGGGGAGTCTAATGAGGGCAAACATTTGATGGTAGCAGCTTCCCTGCGGGAGATACTCTCTTTGCCAAAATCGCATTATTATGCGAAAGTAAGCTTCAATTCAGTACACTATCCTAAAGCTTGCTGTTAGGAGGGAATCTGCAGCTTGCAGTGAAAGCGCTTCCAGAGGGGAGTCTAACGAGGGCAAAGATTTGATGGTAGCAGCTTCCCTGCGGGAGATACTCTCTTTGCCAAAATCGCATTATTAGGCGAAAGTAAGTTACAATTCAGTACCCTATCCTAAAGCTTGCTGTTAGGAGGGAATCTGCAGCTTGCAGTGAAAGCGCTTCCGGAGGGGAGTCTAACGAGGGTAAACGTTTGATGGTAGCAGCTTCCCTGCGGGAGATACTCTCTTTGCCAAAATCGCATTATTAGGCGAAAGTAAGTTACAATTCAGTACCCTATCCTAAAGCTTGCTGTTAGGAGGGAATCTGCAGCTTGCAGTGAAAGCGCTTCCAGAGGGGAGTCTAACGAGGGCAAACATTTGATGGTAGCAGCTTCCCTGCGGGAGATAATATCTTTTCCAATTTTGCCTTATTAGCCGCAGTTAAGATACAATTCAGTACCCTATCCTAAAGCTTGCTGTTAGGAGGGAATCTGCAGCTTGCAGTGAAAGCGCTTCCAGAGGGGAGTCTAACGAGGGCAAACATTTGATGGTAGCAGCTTCCCTGCGGGAGATAATATCTTTTCCAATTTTGCCTTATTAGCCGCAGTTATGTTACAATTCAGTACCCTATCCTAAAGCTTGCTGTTAGGAGGGAATCTGAAGCTTGCAGTGAAAGCGCTTCCAGAGGGGAGTCTAATGAGGGCAAATATTTGATGGTAGCAGCTTCCCTGCGGGAGATACTCTCTTTGCCAAAATTGCATTATTAGGCGAAAGTAAGTTACAATTCAGTACCCTATCCTAAAGCTTGCTGTTAGGAGGGAATCTGAAGCTTGCAGTGAAAGCTCTTCCAGAGGGGAGTCTAATGAGGGCAAACATTTGATGGTAGCAGCTTCCCTGCGGGAGATACTCTCTTTGCCAAAATCGCATTATTAGGCGAAAGTAAGATACAATTCAGTACCCTATCCTAAAGCTTGCTATTAGGAGGGAATCTGCAGCTTGCAGTGAAAGCGCTTCCAGAGGGGAGTCTAAGGAGTGCAAACATTTGATGGTAGCAGCTTCCCTGCGGGAGATACTCTCTTTGCCAAAATCGCATTATTAGGCGAAAGTAAGTTACAATTCAGTACCCTATCCTAAAGCTTGCTGTTAGGAGGGAATCTGCAGCTTGCAGTGAAAGCGCTTCCAGAGGGGAGTCTAATGAGGGCAAAGATTTGATGGTAGCAGCTTCCCTGCGGGAGATATTCTCTTTGCCAAAATCGCCTTATTAGCCGCAGATAAGTTACAATTCAGTACCCTATCCTAAAGCTTGCTGTTAGGAGGGAATCTGCAGCTTGCAGTGAAAGCGCTTCCAGAGGGGAGTCTAAGGAGTGCAAACATTTGATGGTAGCAGCTTCCCTGCGGGAGATACTCTCTTTGCCAAAATCGCAATATTATGCGAAAGTAAGTTCAATTCAGTACCCTATCCTAAAGCTTGCTGTTAGGAAGGAATCTGCAGCTTGCAGTGAAAGCGCTTCCGGAGGGGAGTCTAACGAGGGCAAACGTTTGATGGTAGCAGCTTCCCTGCGGGAGATACTCTCTTTGCCAAAAACGCATTATTAGGCGAAAGTAAGTTAAAATTCAGTACCCTATCCTAAAGCTTGCTATTAGGAGGGAATCTGCAGCTTGCAGTGAAAGCGCTTCCAGAGGGTAGTCTAACGAGGGCAAACATTTGATGGTAGCAGCTTCCCTGCGGGAGATATTCTCTTTGCCAAAATATCATTATTAGCCGCAGTTAAGTTACAATTCAGTACCCTATGCTAAAGCTTGCTGTTAGGAGGGAATCTGCAGCTTGCAGTGAAAGCGCTTCCAGAGGGGAGTCTAATGAGGGCAAACATTTGATGGTAGCAGCTTCCCTGCGGGAGATATTCTCTTTGCCATATTCGCCTTATTAGCCGCAGTTAAGTTACAATTCAGTACCCTATCCTAAAGCTTGCTGTTAGGAGGGAATCTGCAGCTTGCAGTGAAAGCGCTTCCAGAGGGGAGTCTAATGAGGGCAAACATTTGATGGTAGCAGCTTCCCTGCGGGAGATATTCTCTTTGCCAAAATCGCATTATTAGACGAAAGTAAGTTACAATTCAGTACCCTATCCTAAAGCTTGCTGTTAGGAGGGAATCTGCAGCTTGCAGTGAAAGCGCTTCCAGAGGGGAGTCTAATGAGGGCAAACATTTGATGGTAGCAGCTTCCCTGCGGGAGATATTCTCTTTCCCATAATCGCCTTATTAGCCGCAGTTAAGTTACAATTCAGCACCCTATCCTAAAGCTTGCTATTAGGAGGGAATCTGCAGCTTGCAGTGAAAGCGCTTCCAGAGGGGAGTCTAACGAGGGCAAACATTTGATGGTAGCAGCTTCCCTGCGGGAGATAATATCTTTTCCAATTTTGCCTTATTAGCCGCAGTTAAGTTACAATTCAGTACCCTATCCTAAAGCTTGCTGTTAGGAGGGAATCTGAAGCTTGCAGTGAAAGCGCTTCCGGAGGGGAGTCTAATGAGGGCAAACATTTGATGGTAGCAGCTTCCCTGCGGGAGATACTCTCTTTGCCAAAATCGCATTATTAGGCGAAATTAAGTTACAATTCAGTACCCTATCCTAAAGCTTGCTGTTAGGAGGGAATCTGCAGCTTGCAGTGAAAGCGCTTCCAGAGGGGAGTCTAACGAGGGCAAACATTTGATGGTAGCAGCTTCCCTGCGGGAGATACTCTCTTTGCCAAAATCGCATTATTAGGCGAAAGTAATTTACAATTCAGTACCCTATCCTAAAGCTTGCTGTTAGGAGGGAATCTGCAGCTTGCAGTGAAAGCACTTCCAGAGGGGAGTCTAACGAGGGCAAACATTTGATGGTAGCAGCTTCCCTGCGGGAGATACTCTCTTTTCCAATTTCGCCTTATTAGCCGCAGTTAAGTTACAATTCAGTACCTTATCCTAAAGCTTGCTGTTAGGAGGGAATCTGCAGCTTGCAGTGAAAGCGCTTCCAGAGGGGAGTCTAATGAGGGCAAACATTTGATAGTAGCATCTTCCCTGCGGGAGATATTCTCTTTGCCAAAATCGCATTATTAGGCGAAAGTAAGTTACAATTCAGTACCCTATCCTAAAGCTTGCTGTTAGGAGGAAATCTGCAGCTTGCAGTGAAAGCGCTTCCAGAGGGGAGTCTAATGAGGGCAAACATTTGATGGTAGCAGCTTCCCTGCGGGAGATACTCTCTTTGCCAAAATCGCATTATTAGGCGAAAGTAAGTTACAATTCAGTACCCTATCCTAAAGCTTGCTGTTAGGAGGGAATCTGCAGCTTGCAGTGAAAGCGCTTCCGGAGGGGAGTCTAACGAGGGTAAACGTTTGATGGTAGCAGCTTCCCTGCGGGAGATACTCTCTTTGCCAAAATCGCATTATTAGGCGAAATTAAGTTACAATTCAGTACCCTATCCTAAAGCTTGCTGTTAGGAGGGAATCTGCAGCTTGCAGTGAAAGCGCTTCCAGAGGGGAGTCTAACGAGGGCAAACATTTGATGGTAGCAGCTTCCCTGCGGGAGATACTCTCTTTGCCAAAATCGCATTATTAGGCAAAAGTAATTTACAATTCAGTACCCTATCCTAAAGCTTGCTGTTAGGAGGGAATCTGCAGCTTGCAGTGAAAGCACTTCCAGAGGGGAGTCTAACGAGGGCAAACATTTGATGGTAGCAGCTTCCCTGCGGGAGATACTCTCTTTTCAAATTTCGCCTTATTAGCCGCAGTTAAGTTACAATTCAGTACCCTATCCTAAAGCTTGCTGTTAGGAGGGAATCTGCAGCTTGCAGTGAAAGCGCTTCCAGAGGGGAGTCTAATGAGGGCAAACATTTGATGTTAGCAGCTTCCCTGCGGGAGATACTCTCTTTGCCATAATCGCATTATTAGGCGAAAGTAAGTTACAATTCAGTACCCTATCCTAAAGCTTGCTGTTAGGAGGGAATCTGCAGCTTGCAGTGAAAGCGCTTCCAGAGGGGAGTCTAATGAGGGCAAACATTTGATGGTAGCAGCTTCCCTGCGGGAGATACTCTCTTTGCCAAAATCGCATTATTAGGCGAAAGTAAGTTACAATTCAGTACCCTATCGTAAAGCTTGCTATTAGGAGGGAATCTGCAGCTTGCAGTGAAAGCGCTTCCAGAGGGGAGTCTAATGAGGGCAAACATTTGATAGTAGCATCTTCCCTGCGGGAGATACTCTCTTTGCCAAAATCGCATTATTAGGCGAAAGTAAGTTACAATTCAGTACCCTATCCTAAAGCTTGCTGTTAGGAGGAAATCTGCAGCTTGCAGTGAAAGCGCTTCCAGAGGGGAGTCTAATGAGGGCAAACATTTGATGGTAGCAGCTTCCCTGCGGGAGATACTCTCTTTGCCAAAATCGCATTATTAGGCGAAAGTAAGTTACAATTCAGTACCCTATCCTAAAGCTTGCTGTTAGGAGGGAATCTGCAGCTTGCAGTGAAAGCGCTTCCGGAGGGGAGTCTAACGAGGGTAAACGTTTGATGGTAGCAGCTTCCCTGCGGGAGATACTCTCTTTGCCAAAATCGCATTATTAGGCGAAATTAAGTTACAATTCAGTACCCTATCCTAAAGCTTGCTGTTAGGAGGGAATCTGCAGCTTGCAGTGAAAGCGCTTCCAGAGGGGAGTCTAACGAGGGCAAACATTTGATGGTAGCAGCTTCCCTGCGGGAGATACTCTCTTTGCCAAAATCGCATTATTAGGCGAAAGTAATTTACAATTCAGTACCCTATCCTAAATCTTGCTGTTAGGAGGGAATCTGCAGCTTGCAGTGAAAGCACTTCCAGAGGGGAGTCTAACGAGGGCAAACATTTGATGGTAGCAGCTTCCCTGCGGGAGATACTCTCTTTTCAAATTTCGCCTTATTAGCCGCAGTTAAGTTACAATTCAGTACCCTATCCTAAAGCTTGCTGTTAGGAGGGAATCTGCAGCTTGCAGTGAAAGCGCTTCCAGAGGGGAGTCTAATGAGGGCAAACATTTGATGTTAGCAGCTTCCCTGCGGGAGATACTCTCTTTGCCATAATCGCATTATTAGGCGAAAGTAAGTTACAATTCAGTACCCTATCCTAAAGCTTGCTGTTAGGAGGGAATCTGCAGCTTGCAGTGAAAGCGCTTCCAGAGGGGAGTCTAATGAGGGCAAACATTTGATGGTAGCAGCTTCCCTGCGGGAGATACTCTCTTTGCCAAAATCGCATTATTAGGCGAAAGTAAGTTACAATTCAGTACCCTATCCTAAAGCTTGCTATTAGGAGGGAATCTGCAGCTTGCAGTGAAAGCGCTTCCAGAGGGGAGTCTAATGAGGGCAAACATTTGATAGTAGCATCTTCCCTGCGGGAGATAGTCTCTTTGCCAAAATCGCATTATTAGGCGAAAGTAATTTACAATTCAGTACCCTATCCTAAAGCTTGCTGTTAGGAGGGAATCTGCAGCTTGCAGTGAAAGCACTTCCAGAGGGGAGTCTAACGAGGGCAAACATTTGATGGTAGCAGCTTCCCTGCGGGAGATACTCTCTTTTCAAATTTCGCCTTATTAGCCGCAGTTAAGTTACAATTCAGTACCCTATCCTAAAGCTTGCTGTTAGGAGGGAATCTGCAGCTTGCAGTGAAAGCGCTTCCAGAGGGGAGTCTAATGAGGGCAAACATTTGATGTTAGCAGCTTCCCTGCGGGAGATACTCTCTTTGCCATAATCGCATTATTAGGCGAAAGTAAGTTTCAATTCAGTACCCTATCCTAAAGCTTGCTGTTAGGAGGGAATCTGCAGCTTGCAGTGAAAGCGCTTCCGGAGGGGAGTCTAATGAGGGCAAACATTTGATGGTAGCAGCTTCCCTGCGGGAGATACTCTCTTTGCCACAATCGCATTATTAGGCGAAAGTAAGTTACAATTCAGTACCCTATCCTAAAGCTTGCTGTTAGGAGGGAATCTGCAGCTTGCAGTGAAAGCGCTTCCAGAGGGGAGTCTAATGAGGGCAAACATTTGATAGTAGCATCTTCCCTGCGGGAGATAGTCTCTTTGCCAAAATCGCATTATTAGGCGAAAGTAAGTTACAATTCAGTACCCTATCCTAAAGCTTGCTGTTAGGAGGGAATCTGCAGCTTGCAGTGAAAGCGCTTCCAGAGGGTAGTCTAACGAGGGCAAACATTTGATGGTAGCAGCTTCCCTGCGGGAGATATTCTCTTTGAAAAATATCATTATTAGCCGCAGTTAAGTTACAATTCAGTACACTGTCCTACAGCTTGCTGTTAGGAGGGAATCTGCAGCTTGCAGTGAAAGCGCTTCCAGAGGGGAGTCTAATGAGGGCAAACATTTGATGGTAGCAGCTTCCCTGCGGGAGATATTCTCTTTCCCAAAATCGCCTTATTAGCCGTAGATAAGTTACAATTCAGTACCCTATCCTAAAGCTTTCTGTTAGGAGGGAATCTGAAGCTTGCAGTGAAAGCGCTTCCAGAGGGGAGTCTAATGAGGGCAAACATTTGATGGTAGCAGCTTCCCTGCGGGAGATACTCTCTCCGCCAAAATCGCATTATTAGGCGAAAGTAAGTTACAATTCAGTACCCTATCCTAAAGCTTGCTATTAGGAGGGAATCTGCAGCTTGCAGTGAAAGCGCTTCCAGAGGGGAGTCTAATGAGGGCAAACATTTGATGGTAGCAGCTTCCCTGCGGGAGATACTCTCTTTGCCAAAATCGCATTATTAGGCGAAAGTAAGTTACAATTCAGTACCCTATCCTAAAGCTTGCTGTTAGGAGGGAATCTGCAGCTTGCAGTGAAAGCGCTTCCAGAGGGGAGTCTAATGAGGGCAAACATTTGATGGTAGCAGCTTCCCTGCGGGAGATACTCTCTTTGCCAAAATCGCATTATTAGGCGAAAGTAAGATTCAATTCAGTACCCTATCCTAAAGCTTGCTGTTAGGAGGGAATCTGCAGCTTGCAGTGAAAGCGCTTCCAGAGGGGAGTGTAACGAGGACAAACATTTGATGGTAGCAGCTTCCCTGCGGGAGATACTCTCTTTGCCAAAATCGCATTATTAGGCGAAAGTAAGTTACAATTCAGTACCCTATCCTAAAGCTTGCTGTTAGGAGGGAATCTGCAGCTTGCAGTGAAAGCGCTTCCAGAGGGGGAGTCTAATGAGGGCAAACATTTGATGGTAGCAGCTTCCCTGCGGGAGATACTCTCTTTGCCAAAATCGCATTATTAGGCGAAAGTAAGTTACAATTCAGTACCCTATCCTAAAGCTTGCTGTTAGGAGGGAATCTGCAGGCTTGCAGTGAAAGCGCTTCCAGAGGGGAGTCTAAGGAGGGCAAACATTTGATGGTAACAGCTTCCCTGCGGGAGATACTCTCTTTGCCAAAATCGCATTATTATGCGAAAGTACGTTACAATTCAGGACCCTATCCTAAAGCTTGCTGTTAGGAGGGAATCTGCAGCTTGCAGTGAAAGCGCTTCCAGAGGGGGAGTCTAATGAGGGCAAACATTTGATGGTAGCAGCTTCCCTGCGGGAGATACTCTCTTTGCCAAAATCGCATTATTATGCGAAAGTAAGCTTCAATTCAGTACCCTATCCTAAAGCTTGCTGTTAGGAGGGAATCTGCAGCTTGCAGTGAAAGTGCTTCCGGAGGGGAGTCTAACGAGGGTAAACGTTTGATGGTAGCAGCTTCCCTGCGGGAGATACTCTCTTTGCCAAAATCGCATTATTAGGTGAAAGTAAGTTACAATTCAGTACCCTATCCTAAAGCTTGCTGTTAGGAGGGAATCTGCAGCAAGCGCTTCAGAGGGGAGTCTAATGAGGGCAAACATTTGATGGTAGCAGCTGCCCTGCGGGAGATACTCTCTTTGCCAAAATCGCATTATTAGGCGAAAGTAAGTTACAATTCAGTACCCTATCCTAAAGCTTGCTGTTAGGAGGGAATATGCAGCTTGCAGTGAAAGCGCTTCCAGAGGGGAGTCTAAGGAGGGCAAACATTTGATGGTAGCAGCTTCCCTGCGGGAGATACTCTCTTTGCCAAATCGCATTATTATGCGAAAGTAAGTTACAATTCAGTACCCTATCCTAAAGCTTGCTGTTAGGAGGGAATCTGCAGCTTGCAGTGAAAGCGCTTCCAGAGGGGAGTCTAATGAGGGCAAACATTTGATGGTAGCAGCTTCCCTGCGGGAGATACTCTCTTTGCCAAAATCGCATTATTATGCGAAAGTAAGCTTCAATTCAGTACACTATCCTAAAGCTTGCTGTTAGGAGGGAATCTGCAGCTTGCAGTGAAAGCGCTTCCAGAGGGGAGTCTAACGAGGGCAAAGATTTGATGGTAGCAGCTTCCATGCGGGAGATACTCTCTTTGCCAAAACGCATTATTAGGCGAAAGTAAGTTACAATTCAGTACCCTATCCTAAAGCTTGCTGTTAGGAGGGAATCTGCAGCTTGCAGTGAAAGCGCTTCCGGAGGGGAGTCTAACGAGGGTAAACG